>NW_025368087.1:0-6295 GCF_016433145.1 Gracilinanus agilis | reverse complement strand
TTAAGTTATATATATATATATATATATATATATATATATATGTATGTATTCTGATACATTGACATAATTCCAATGTATACTTTTGTGGACTAACACTGATTCAGACTGGTCTGATTTTAGAATGAACTTAGAAACTTAAGTCAACAGGTAATAAAAGATTCACTTATATAATATAGGAAGAATATTCAAAAAGGATACAAAACTTATTTTCCTTTGGTCTACAAGAGTGAATGACCCTGATTTCCTATGAATAAATTATTTTCTTTTTTTTTTTTAATTCAACTTTATTTTATTTTCAGTTCTGCATTTTCTACTTCTTCCTCCCCCACTTTGAGAAGGCAAGGTAAATCAGACCCATTAAAATATGTATAATTATGCAAAACAACTCTAAATTAGCTCTGTCAAAAAAGGAAAATTAAAGAACATATGCTTCAGTCAGTACTTTTTAGTGTCTATTTGTTCTCTCTTTGGAATGGGTAGTATGTTTCATCATGAATCTTTTGGAAATATGATTGGTCATTGTGTTGATCAGAGTTACTAATTTTTTTAGAGTTTAATTGGCTTTATAATGTTGTGGTTATATAAATTGTTCTGATTCTATTCACTTCCCTTTGCATCAATTGATGTGAGTCTTCCTGGGTTTTTCTGAAACTGTCTTCTTCATCATTTCTTATAGAATAATCTAATTTCGTCATATCATATACTTTTTCAGTCATTCCCCAATTGATGGGCTACCACAGTGATTCCCAAAGTGGGCGCCACTGCCCCCTGGTGGGTGCTGCAGCGATCCAGGAGAGGAGGCGATGGCCACACATGCATTTATCTTTCCTATTAATTGCTATTAAAATGAAAAAAAATTAATTTCTAGGGTGCTAAGCAATATTTTTTCTGGAAAGGGGGCGGTAGGCCAAAAAAGTTTGGGAACCACTGGGCTACCACAAAAAGAATTGCTCTCAGTATTTCTGTATATATGGACCTTTTTTCTTTCCTTAATCTCTTTGGCATATAGAACTAATAGTGATATTGTTGGGTCAAAGAGTGTAGTTCCAAAGCTTTTCAGACTGGTTGAACCAATTTATATCTGTAATATTTAGTTCATTAGTTTTTATGTTTTCCCACATCCCTTCTAGTACGTATGATTTTTCTTTCTTGTTGATGATTATGAGGTTGTATGAGTAGGCCTTTTCCTCCCTATAAGTGACCAGAGAATCAGGTCACCATGGCCTAGAAATACCAAGAGCCTTTCCTTTGGCATAGTGTCTTGAACCTTAGCCTTCCGGGACAGTGAAGCCTTAGGGACATATTCATTGCCTTTTATTATTATCCTATTAGACAGGAATAGAATACTGGGAATTACTGATGGTTCTTTGTCACCAGATCCTATAGGACTTCTAGAGGACTATCTACCTTTTAATACCCTTATTTTGGGTGATGCAAGGAACTTCATAGGCAATACTTTTGGAAAAAGAAGAAAAAATAAAGTTTCCTGAAGAATTGATCAAATGTGGAGGAAAATGATCTTAATCTGAATTATTTTAATATCTGCTACATATGTTTGGTGATGTAAGGTTTTGAGAAAGAGGAGCAGGATGGGAACAGCTAAGTGACTGGATAGAAAATTAGGCATGGAGATGGGAGGTCCTGGGTTCAAATTTGGCCTCAGATTTGGCCTTCCTAGCTATGTGACCCTGGACAAGTTACTTAACCCCCATTACCTGACCTTTTTTGCTTTTCTGCCTTGGAACCAATACATAGTGTTGATTCAAAGACAGAGAATAAGGGTTTAAAAAAAAAAAAGAGTAGCAGGTTATGAGGCCTCAACATAGATGATAACATCTCTAGCACAGTCACCAATCTGTATCACAGGTCAAGATTACTTTTAGTACAATAGCTAGAAATTACCTTGCATACAATTAGTCCCGGTGCTAGTATTGCTTTTGTAACTTGCTTTGTATCACTACCCTGTCATTGTTCCTAGTCCACCAGTCAGGATGTTCTTTTTCTTGGGAACTCCATCCAGGGAATGATAACATATTTCTGTCCCTTTAGAGGCTTTGGCTGAGAGACTAGTCTCTTCTTCTAGGAACTCATGATTCCCACTAGTTTAACTAGGTGACCCCTTTTCTTCCACATATAGAAATTCATCATAGTTTTTTAGTGACAGTTTTACTTTCACTATATATCTCCAAACAATATCACCCTCTGGTCCTTTAGATCTTTTCCAGGAAGAAGTAGTCCATTACCAACTGAGAGGAATCCAAATCTCTAAGGGGAGAAGGGCCCTCAAGGCCTGAGTGACTGCCCAGGGTGATTGGGAGGGGCATGTGAATCAATCTTTTTTTAATAGAAAATCTTATTTGGAGGTTGGATCTGAGAAACTGCTGGACTGGAGTGCAATGATGACACCTCACTTCTATCCCTCTGTCCCTCCAGGTGGTATTGATTTGTCATGGATATGGCTTCCTGGAGATGGGACTGGGGAATCTGGAATTAAGAGGCTTTATTTAGCAAGGTCAAAACTCTCCCTGTGATGGGTTTCAGAGGTTTAATTTGTCCTTTAGGGACTGCTCAAAGACTAGGTAGATTAGGTGGATACTCTCTAGGGCAGCAAATAGTTGCTTTATCCTTAGGGAGATCATATGATCCCATTGACAAGACAACATAGCATCATGGCTCCCATCTCTATATTCTCACTCAACTCATTTCTTACCTTGGCATTCTTACAGTGCCAAATTCTTAAAATGGTTTCAGTGTGCCTTAGTTCGACAGAGAATCTACGTATTTTGATATCTCCTGACCCATTTTAAATTATGTCATCAGTATCATGATGATCATGATAATGACATGATGATCATTACCTTAAATCTCATTTAGGTTTCTATATCCTTCAATGTGGTGGTTAGGGAGAATTCATGTAGCCCTGAGGAAAAGACAGTGAAGACATACTGTATTTTCTCTAATAAATTGTAAACTCTTGGTTACTACCTGCCTTTCTCCTAAATAGGCACACTGAGTTATTCTATGGGGAATTGGTAAAGGAAAGTACTTCTGCTTCTTTCATCTCCACCATTAGAAAGGAAATCCCTTTCCTCTTCTTGGGAACTTGAAACTTTTTGGTGTTAACTACAGTTGCATGGCTCAGGGAACTCTTAAGGATTTCCTTTTGGCTCTATACACTATGAATTGCATAATGGTTTCCAAAAGGACCCTATATAATACAAGTCCTGATTTCAAAGAGTTCACAATGCCTTTTCCCTCAGTGTCCTGCCTTCTATAACTGCTTTTTATTTTTTATTTTTTATTTTTTTATTTTTATTTTGAATATGTAACTATGGGAAAATATTCAAAATAAAAATAAAAATTCATAGTGTATAGAGCCAAAAGGAAATCCTTAGGAGTTCCCTTAGCCAATGCACAATTCCACTGGGTTTTGCTTAATTCCATATTATTGATAGTTTGACTAGAGTTATCCTTTAGTGTCTACATCCCCAATAATATCCTCATCAGCCTATGTGTTCAAGTAGTTGTTTTTCTTCTGTGTTTTTCCTCCCACAGTTCTTCCTCTGTATGTGGCTAGTTTTTTTTCTCATAAGTCCCTCAGCCTTGCTCTGGATCCTTACATTGCTGCTAGTAGAGAAGTCTGTTATGTTTGATTGTACCACAGTGTATCAGTCTCTGTGTACAATGTTCTCCTGGATCTGCTCCTTTCACTCTGCATCAGTTCCTGGAGGTCATTCCAGTTCATATGGAATTCCTCCAGTTCTTTATTCCTTTGAGCACAATAGTATTCCATCACCAACAGATACCACAATTTGTTCAGTCATTCCCCAATCAAAGGACATTCTCTCATTTTCCAATTTTTTGCCACCACAAAGAGTGCGGCTATAAATATTTTTGTACAAGTCTTTTTCCCTATGATCTCTTTGGGGTATGATCCAAGCAGTGCTATCGCTGGATCAAAAGGCAGATAGTCTTTTAAAGCCCTTTGAGCATAGATCCAAATTGCCATCCAGAATAGTTGGATCAGTTCACAACTCCACCATTTTTATTCTGCAGGAGAACCACCTTTTAGATGGGTTGGGAAGTTGAGAACTCAGGTCTTCCTGACTCTAGATCTGGTGCTTTAATCACTGTTCCACTAGCTTGCACTTTGCTCTTTATACCCAAGCAAATTATCCAGGAAGAAAAGTTAAAGTCCATTTAGCTAAAGGAAGTGTTAGATCACTTTCCTGCTTTGGAGCTAGTTACCTTAAAAATGTAACTACCACTCCAAGGCTTTGCAAAACACTTGCATTTACAATTCCCTACTTTCTAGATCTAAATTTTCTAGACCAGATATATCTACCCCATCTCCATCCCTTTCCAATCAAACTAAAGATTCCTGTAGCAAATTACACTAGGTGTTTTCTCAACCCTCTGGCTTTGCTAAGTGATCCAGGAGTGAGGTAGCAAAAAAACTTGAAACTCAAAGGGATTGAGAATTATAGTTTATAAATAACATAAGAAACATCTCAAAATTATATTCAATTGTAAAAGTGAAGCAATAATTTAAACCTACATTTCTATTGCTTTATTTGTATATTTAGATTCAACTGACATTAGATCTGTGTTTTATTGTCACTTTTTTATTTACCATGTGTGTTGGGATTGATGAGATTACATGATATGTATCTCAAGATGAAGTTTTGTTCAAGTGTTACATATTTTTTAATATTTTAATTTACTGCCATTTATAAGAAAGATGATAGAGAGCGGATAATACATTTAAAAATTATACCATATTTTAAGTAACAGAATTTTAAAACTAGCCTCCTCTGCAAGGTCCTTTGTTCGTTTCCCTTCTAGTTTTTATTCTTTCTCTATTTGTTGACTCCTCTGCTGTCTGTAAGTTCACTCATGTCTCTCATCCTTTTAAAAACCCTTAGTTGAGCCTAATATCCCTACCAACAGTTGTCCCATATCTATCTGTTCTGCTTTTCATGGCAAAACCCAACATGCTTACTTGATCTCCCTTCACACTTTTCTCTTGATGCATGCCTTCTTATTTCAGTGTTTTGGAGCCATGCTTGTTCTTTGTATGTTTTTCAACATTCACTTTTGAGAGAGTGAGTGTGTGTGTTCTTTCTATCTTGTATTCATTGTGGGTTTTTGTTGTTGTTCTGCTTACTAAATTTACACTGTCACTTTGTACTCATCTATATTTATATGGTTCTCTATCATGTTTGTTGTTTATTATGACAGTAATATTCTCCTCTGAGTACCACAATTTATTAAGCCATTCTCCCATTGATAGGCATTTTTTTTGCCTGTTCTTTGTTATATAAATATTTTGCTATATACGAGGACTTTCTTTTTATGAATTACCTCCTTGGATATAAGTTCAATAGTGGAATCTCTAGATCAGAAGCTATTTTAGATATTTATATTATAATCAGTTTTTTCCAGAATTCCAAATTGCTTTACTAATAACTCACAGCTCCTCCCAACAGTACTATTCCCATCTTGAGTCATTATTGACAGTTCGTAGGGTTTTAAGCAAAACCTTAATATAGTTTTGATTTACATTTTTCTTAATATTGGTGACTCAGTGCATTCTTTCAGTTAGTTGTTCATGTGATCAAAGTTGCTCCTGTCATCTTTTGTAATTGCCTCTACTCCCTCGTTCTGTTAAGAATACATCTATTCATAACTGAAAGGCATATGATCTATCTCAGCTTTTAATGATATGATATTTAATATATATGGTCACATCCATTAAAAATTTATTTTGCAACATGGTATATGATCTTGGTCTGTCTGATTTCTGCCTGACTACCTTTTAGTTTTTCTAGTAGTATTTATTAAATAAGAAATTCTTTACTGAGTAATTTATATTTTCTGTTTCTTTGAATACTGTTTTACTGACTTCCATTGTTTTTGATTCTCTCTTGTCTAGTCTGTTCCATTGATCTACTCTTATTTTTAGTTAGTACCAGATGCTTTCAATTACTTGTACTTTTTAATACAGATTTAGGTCTGGAAGTGCTATTCTACCTCCATCTTTACCTTTTTTAAGTATTCCTTTTATATTCCAGGCTTTTTCATCTTTGTAAATTTGTAAATAAGGGGGGTATGTTTTATCATATTTTTATAGGACTAAGATTAACCATTATAGTTCATGTTTTTGGCATCTTTTCTGTTTACATTATTATTGTTAATAGTTATACTCTTGGTTTTGCTTATTTCACTTTATCATCTCATAGTTTTTCCATGTTTCTTTGAATTTCTTATTTATGTCATTCCTTAAGTTATATAT
>NW_025368086.1:0-2828 GCF_016433145.1 Gracilinanus agilis | reverse complement strand
TACTTTCATAGCTCTTGAGAATTTCTGTTAAACCAGTCATGGGATAAGTTGTATAATTAAGCTGAATAATCTCTGGTTCTTGAAGAAGCAGCTCCTTATTCCTGAAAAATATGCTACACTCAGTTATATTTGTTCTACAAAGATCTCCAAAATACTCCCTGCATCAAATACTTCATTATATTCCAGTAGATTAGTCTCTAATTACCCTCTTCAAAAATCCAGCCTCCTTCACAGATTCTGTTCTTCTGACTTAGTAGAGCAAAGAAGGGAACCTTACCTTTCTATGATGTCTTTCATATCCTGAGGGAAGAAAATAAAGGGACAGATTTAGTCTTTTGCTCCTTGGTCTATTTCATTAATATTAACTTTCTCAGAGAACCCAAACACACCTCCTCACTGTTCTGTCACTCACTTAGAGCCCTTTTCCAGGGACATTAACATATGGGCACAATTCAAGTTTGTGCAGAATTGTTGAGAGTGATCTCTGGTTGTCTCTCTATAAATTTCTCTCTAAACCTTAGGCCCATGATGTAAGACATTGTTCCACATTTCTTCTCCCTCTCTCAATATATTTATATTCCATTTTAAAGATGGGTTTCCTTGGCCTCTTTGAATACTGGATGAAAAGGGTACATTGTGGGAAGCCATCAAAGTTCATATAGTTCGCACAGCCCCATGAGTTCTGGAACCCACACAGAAGGTGACAGAAGGATGGTAATTCCACTTAGATTCTGCTATGTGACTCTTTTCTCACTAACATTCCCTTTTATTGGAATTATTGTAATCAATATACTTACTCAGCCCCAGAGAAACACAGAAAAACAAGAGAGGCTAATAGCAGAGCCCCTTCAGGTCCCTTACAAATTCCTAGGAAAAGCCCCACCTTTATATGTTATAATACAGAAATTCCCCTAGAAGTCACTTCACAACAAAACAGCATATAGTAAGTTAATGTTAAAGATTTTAAAACTCTAACATAGATTCCCATACACATGTGCCTGCAAAAACAGACCAGAATAGTCTCTAAGTTCCCCCCCCACCAACCTCCCTGATTTGATACAGTAAGTTAACATAAAAGAACAATGAAATGAGATATGGAGAAACTGTCTCCCATAAAAAAGACTGTACTTTCCCACCTCTATGGCTGAAGAGATAAGTCAAACAAACCTAACACATGGTCTCAAAGTGTATGGTGAGAATGGATTTCCATCCCAATATTTTGTGTGATCTCAAAGCATATAAAATAAACCTTAATCAGGGTAAAGAAGAACAGCTTTCTACAATCTTACTATGTCTCTAGCTGTTTTCATTCTGTTTACACTTAACTGTCCTGCCCCCAAGGGGAAGGAACCTGGACTGCTGGTAAGCCCCTCCCCCCCAACAGTACATAATATTATTTTCAAGATCCTTTTCCAGTTCCACTTCACACAATAGCAGTTGAGAATCTCCATGCTACGAATTACTACTACCCAGCATTGATCATCAAAAAAAACAAGTGCACTTTAAGAATCAAATGAAAAGTCTGAACTGGTCCATTCTTGCAAATAGTTCTAAAACCCTTCTCTTCCTGTTCTTTGGAAAGGGCAGGAACCTCCTATTCCTCATTTCTAAAGCAATAGTGTACATCTGTTTCACACACTCACCTGGAGCATTTCCAAGGGTGCATTGTCCAAACTGTCCTCTATTTCTAATTTCCTTCGTTCTAAATATTGAATTTGTTTGAACAGAGAGGCCTCATTCTCCTCAGCTTTTGTCAGTTCCTCATTTATTTCCTGGTCCAGTTTTTGCAGACTTTCATTTTCTTCTTTCCACAAGAACTCATGCATTTTACTGTATTCAGATCTAACTAACTCCTTAAGATTATTTGTGTCCTCCTGCCCCAGAAGAAATCAGGAAAAGGGAGAAAAGTATATAGTTTATAACAGAATGAGGTGCATGCCAAACATTTGTGCTCCTTATTAAAAATATTTTTGCCACCTAAGAAGATTCGTGGACTTTGAAACCAGACACAGCTTTTCTGGCTGCTGGACCCAAATATTCTATATTAGGCCTTATGAGTTACACTGTCTCTCGAAGGTCTTTTTCTGAAAAAAGTACTTATGATGGAAATCAGCAAGAGTGATGATGTATAAAGGAAATGTCCTCAAAAATATAACAAGAGATCATTTTCTCCTTCAAAATACCCAATTCCTTTGTATAACCTGTTCCTTCATACATACGTTTTAACAACTTACATGCAAAGAAAGTTCTTCTACTAGCATCAAGTATGAAATTATTTTCCCATAAAAGTGTAAATATATTTCATTTTTTGATCAATAATCTGAATGTGATTCTTTGCAAAAACACTCTTCCTACTTTTTTCCTCACCAATTTTACTTCTGAGAGGGACCTTCAAGGAACAATTTACTTCATAATTTACTAAAAAAAGAGGTAGATACTGACCTTAAAATATTCCTCTAATATTCTCAATTCATTGATTGCCTCTTTAAATTCCTCCTTCTTTCCCTGTAACATATTCCATATTTCCTGAAGTTTCTTCTACAAGACAAAAAAAGTCTTGGTCAAACCTGTTTTAGACCTAAGAGACCCACATGATTTATAATTATTGGCTAATGAGAGGTAAGTCATATAAACCTGTAAGACTATTAAAATTCTATATGTCGGTTTTCCATTGGAACTTCACAATAACCATAAAAATCAGGGGCTCTTATTATTACTACCTTTTAAAAATGAGAACCCTGAGATCAAGAAGGATCTGCAAAGATGAGTGGAAATAAATACGTTGTGTTAGTGTCAGTGAAGTCATGGATGTGAGGCCCCAGATAATG
>NW_025368085.1:0-5764 GCF_016433145.1 Gracilinanus agilis | reverse complement strand
TAGATTCATCTCCCCACCAGCCTTCAACCCCAACTCCCAGGCTTCTCTCCTCCCTTCTCCCCATGATCAACTCTGGATCCTAGCCCTCATCCTGAGCTCCACCTTGGCATTAGACTCCAAATCCCCAGCTTTCCTTGTCTAGAGTCTCTCCCTTCCAGACTGTTACATTCCAATCCCAAAACTCAAACCACCACCTCCCCTGCCATGGAGCCCTACATCCTCAGCCCCCAACCTAGATCCACAAACCAAAATCATGGCCAGCCCACTACCCTCTGGTCCTTCCCCCAAGACCTGCTTAACTAACCTAAATTTCTACTCAAAACACTATACTTAATGCCAAATCCCATTCCCTAACCCTAGCCTTTCCCCCAGCTGCCTCTACCTCGAGTCCCAAGGCTCCATGCCCTTCACTGTATGTTGTTTTTCTATCAACTACACTTCTCAAAATCTCTCAAGGCCTGTGTCCTTCCAGACAGACATAAGCTATAACCAAAAACCAAAAAAATAACAAAAAAAACAAAAAACTGAAGAAGGTGGGATAAGTTCAGTAGAACTACTCAGCCCATCAGAACCACAACACACAAGTGTTCTACATCCAGAATCCATGTCCCTATCTCGTATGCAAAGGCACAGAGATGCCATCCTTCCCCCAGCTCCTCTTTGCCTCTGGTCTCTTTGCCCTTGAACCAACCTATCAAGCTGTCAGGATCCCCAAAAGCCCTGCTCCCCTAACAGGGCAGGGTGGGCAGAGAGCTGAGCCTCACCTGAAGTCCAATTCCAACCTTTTTGCCAGTTCTCTTTGCAGGTATAGGAAGTTTTACAATCCTCCCACCACTGGTTACAGTCCTCCTTGCAGAGGGGGACATTCAAGATGCGTTCCTTCCTCCAGCTCGACTTTACCTTAATGGGGAAGAGGGAGCATTAGTTTTCAAACTCTTAACACTGGCCTGCATCCTCGAAAGCAGAGGCCCCTCAATGCTGGGGGCAACATAAGGACAAAAGACTTGTTTCCCCCTCAGTCACTTACAGGCTGGATCCAGGGTCCCAGATTTGGGGAACACTCGTAGAGACATGTGTCTTGGACAAAGTGGCGTTTGCAGGCTGGATCCATCATCCCACAGTGGTTAAAGTTGAAGCCATACAAATGGGAGGCATCCTCATGGACTGCAATGCTAGTGTTTGCTGTGCAGCAGGCTCTTTTTTTCCATGGGCTACACTGGAAGGTAGAGAGTTGGTGGAATAGAAAATTGATAGTCAATGGAGGAGAATTATAGGAAGATCTTGTTGCATTATTTGACCCTAACCCTGCCTGGGAAAGTGGGCTACTTCTACCTGCTCTAAGCATACCTAAGTCATGCTGGCCAGAAACTCAGCCAGATTCAGAGAGGTGAAAGGAGTTTTCTCCTAATTATACAGCTCAAGCACCTGAACATCCCTTGAAAACTGACCCAGGACTGGTCAATCAGTTACTATTTCAATGAGTAGACAATTGGAGGGGGTTAGTAATTTTTTAATTCAGGTAATTGCATCTGTTCTTTCTCCCCTTCCCCACTTGGAAAGTCCCTGATCTCTCCTTCAATTAGAAGTCAAATTACCTAATGTTGTATTTGGGTTAATAGTTTCCTTGTTTGATTGTTTTTATGTATTAAAAAGTTTGCTTCCATTAGTATTCAGGGTCCATGTCTACGTGGAGGAAGGAGCCTAGTCGAATTTGGACATTTGCTCTGCATTGCTTGATAAAATTATATGTTCAGGAGATGGAACCTTTGTTTCCTCCATCTTTTCATCTTTCACTCACTGCCCACTATGCACTGTATTTCTGTTACAAGAGCTTTGGCCTTTTTCTTTTTCTTCTTTCTTTCCCAATCATTGGATTGTGCAGATAACATGGACTTTTGTTTATTAAAAAATTTTTAAACCATTTTCAGATAAAATTTTAAAAGAACTTTCTCCTCAAATTTCTTCTAGCACTTTCTAGTAAAATCTTCTTTACCCTTATCTTCCTCCCAGCCATTTTAGCTTACTCATTTATATAGCTCTCTTTGCTTTGATTTGATGGTGAGCTCGGTACAGGCTATGTCTAATCTTTCCCCAGCACTCCCATTACCAAGTTTGTGGACTTTTACAAATGTAGTGGTTTGACTGTCACTTCTAGTTCTGACTATCTAGGATTGTATGAAACTTCTAAGAGCCTGAGATATAGATGCAGATTAGTCCCAGCATGACCAGCTCTCTAACTTGGAGCAAATCACCTATGTGAAGATGGGATTAACTCTCCCCTTGCCCACTTTTAGATTTAACCACCAGAAGCATATACACCCCATTTATCCTTAAGTATGAGGAGGTCTGTGACTCATGTGTGCTATAGTGGGTAACAAATCAGAAACCCACTGACTGCCCCTTGGATAGTCCTAAGCAAAGCTAAAGCTGCAATTGGTCAACATAAAGTGGAAGGAAGGCACAGGAAGTGAGGAAAGGAATGATCTTTAAATGTGGGAGAAACTTCCTGTAACTAGCTTTCTCACCTTCAAACTTCACCTTGAAGGAGGTCTGGCTTGGGACATTGAATTGCTCTTGGATTTACCACGTAGGAGAGTGAAAAAGGCTGACTTCTTTTCCTGTCTTATCTGGAAATACTAACCTCCAGAGAGGACCCTCATCTTAGAGAAGGCCTCCTGGATGAAACCCTTGTTTAATTTACCTCTGTTTGCCCTTTGCTGAAGCCTAGCCTGGTTCAGACCAGGCAGGAGTAATTATTTACTCTCTCTTATTTTCTTTCTTTCACTCTTTCTCCTTTTGTAAATAAACTACCATAAAAAGTCATCCTGACTTGAGTAATATATTTTCAGTGACCACATTTTTATACATTTAGTACAACCTTTAATTTTTAACCCTTACACCTAGCTCTTAAGACTCAGTTTCCTCCTCTGCAAAATGGGCTAACTTTCCACCTTTGGTGCTTACTGCTGTTGTGAGAAAACTTTGAAAACTGTCAAATTTGGAACCATTAGGAAGAATGCTCTTGTCCCTTATTAGGGATTTGCAGTGCTACCTGTCCTCTATGGCCCACCCTCTAGCCTAATCTCCTGTCCAATCTCCAGTTCAGTATTACATACTGTAGTAGCCCTCCCCACCCTCCCAGCCCCCTGACACTAACCTGTTGATGAAGAGCATCTTCTTGACTAGGCTTGTACTTGTGGTGCTTAGAATCCATGCAGACATCAAGCAGATCATCACCCTTCCGAAGCCCATGAGCCATGGCCATGAGGCCCAGGAAGAGCAACCCCCATACCAGTTGAGCCATGGTCTTTGGTCCCTGGAGCCCAAGAGAGGGGAAATCAGAGGCTGAGGGAAGATGGGACCAGGTAGCTGGGGGGAGGGAGTTGAAGAAGGGTCATGGCTAGAGGTAACTCCAATGATGGGAAATGGAGAATTGGGGTAGGGAGATTGGGAGTGGGGAGTGGGGAGTCTGGCCTAAGGGCTCCTCAGAAAAATGCCTTTTGTTGCATAAATCAAATACATAGGATTACAAAGGAAATCAGTCATGTTTAAATAGATATTAATTTTTTTAACTTTCATATACCCCAAGTTAAAAATTCCTAGTTTAGGAGGAAAAGGTCTTAGGTAGTTGGGATGGAGAGAATGGGCCATTAGTCAAGAGAGAAAGAAGGAAGGAGGGGAGGTAGGGAGGAGAAAGGACACTAGGAGAGCAGAGTCCAGTGGGACCAGGAAGCACGGATAGTTGAATCCTTGTGGAAGTAGAATCTCTGACCTTTGACCAAAGCTTTCTGCTCTTCTCAACACTTTATTAAGAGGAAATGATCTCATGCCCTTCTCCTCTAAGAGGAGAGAGTAGGGAAGAAGGAAATCTCAATTCTATTTTTTTCCTTCCCACCCCATCCTCAGCGCCAATCATTACTTAAACCAGAAACTTGGACTCAATCTCAAACCAGATACCTAATAAAATTGTTCTCTGTGATAGGAGGCAAACCCTAGGGCTAGAAATCCTCTATCATATGTTCTAACACCACTCTAAATCCCACACATTGCTAGGACAGCCCTCTTCTGTTTCAGAACTGAGAGGGACCTTGGAAAGACCCATAGAATATTTAGTGTAAGAGCAAGGTAGGTCCTTAGAGATCATCTTGTCCAACACATTTATTTTATAGTTAATGAAACTGAGGTCCAAAATGGGGGGACTATAGGAGAGGATCCTAATTGTGCCTCTACTGGCTGTGTAACATTTGGCAAGTCTCTCCAAGTGTCTGGGCCTCAGCTTCCCCAGCTGTGAAATGAGGAGTTGGATAAGAAAATCAGCTGAAAAGAATAGAAGAGAAGGCCATCATGAACAGAACTTCCAATGGGAAAAAGGAGGAGGCAAAAAGATTAGAAGATCCTGATCTCCAGAGAAAGGCTAGAGGACCTTCAGAGACCCAATGATAACTGACATTCACTCTATATAGTCACTTCTAGTTTCAAAATGCTTTACACACATAATCTCATTTGAGCTTAAGATTTAAAGAGAGAAAGAAAGATTATCCATCCTGTGCATATTTGTTTTAAGGCATTTCACCCACCCCACCATTGGAGGAAGGTGAAATATAGGGAAAAAATCTTAATAATTAATAATATTAATAATATATTAACATTTATGTAGTCCAGGAGTTCTTGACTTTTTTTTTTCCTGTCTTGGACCCCCTAAGGACAGTCTGAGGAAACCTTACATATGTATTTCATTTTATACATTTAAAAGATTATGATATGTGTGATCAGTATGTTAATAATAAATAAAATAATAATAAAATGCTATGATATGTATGATAAAATACATGATAAAAGGAAACCAATTATATTTAAATGGCTATTTTTCAAACAAGTTCAAGGACCCCTGTCTACAAATTCAACATCTAACACAAATCTAATCCCTTTGCTCTGCAAATAAGGAAACTGAGGCCAATGCTGGTTTAAGAGAACTGGTCCAAGGTCACATACATAGGAAAAACAGATGACAGAATTTGAACCCATATCCTCTACAGGTTTTGATTTAACATGACACCCACTTCCTTAGACTCTGATAATCTCTTAGACAGACACACCAAACAGGCCTAGAATCTATGTCTGTTGCTCCTAAGTTCAGTTTTTTGTCCACTGAGAACCTCCTTGCATGGATATTGCTCTTTTTCCTTTTCCCAAGTCTCCCTGGCTCCCACAGATGACCTCTGGCATTTTCACTTTGAGAATAGCAACCCTTCTGGTCATTTCCTTTCTCTTGTTCTAATCTCAAAGTCTGTCTTCCACAAGAGGCCTTAAGCTCCCTGTAGACAGAGTCTGGAACTATGCTTCCTCTTCTATCCCTACCTTCTTCTCCCTCTCCTTTCCTTCCTTTTTTCCTGAAGCTAGTTCTGGAATTTAATGCATGGTTTTGGGAAGCCCCCACCTGACTGGTGGATAGAGCAAGTTCTATGGATAATCTAGAAGAAGAGAGCTTCTGGTGGCTTAGGTGGGTTAAGGAAGGCTTCCTGGACGAAGAGGGGTTGGACAGAAGTTGGGAAAATACTTGAAGGAAAAGGTAGAATAATTTTCTCAGTCAATCCTAATGCACATTTCTATGACACTTTGGAGTTGTCTCCACCATAGCCTGCTCAGTGAGGCAGTGCCACTGTAGAATAAACAAAGACTCTGGATTCAAATTCTGCCTCTGAAATTCACTACCAGAGAGAACTTGTGATTTTAGGTAAGTGCCAGCCTTCCTGATCTCCTGTTT
>NW_025368084.1:0-3257 GCF_016433145.1 Gracilinanus agilis | reverse complement strand
AATATATATAGCTTAGAACTAGAAGGGTTTTGTTACCCAAAAATGAGGTTTTCTGTGACAGAAAATGGATCTTACAAAATAGCAGATTCACAATGCACATTCAAACAGAGTACCATAATTTCCAATAGCACATTTTAAAACAATAAACAATGATGTTTAAAAATCAATACTTGTTACAACTTGTAAATCTTGGCTAAGAGTTTCTCAACAAATTCTGTTACTGCTTCCATAGCAAAATCTGATATTTAGAAAAAGAAACCTTCTGGTCTAAATCATCCTCAGATAAGAACATACAGGAGCTCCTTAGCTTCCTGTTTAAAAAACAATCCCAGGTAGGAAATTTTATGCTTCTACCCATTTAAGGCAATAATTTCTCTTATAATAAAATATATAAAAGCTTATCCTTTAAGACAACATTTCTTTAGGATTTAAAGTAAAAGTTAAAAAGATCTCTTGTAAAATTACAAGTTAATTCTCAAGACAGGCATCAAACTCTCCAAGGTTGAACACAATTACCAAGATAGAATAAAAACTTAAAAGATATGTGCTCTTATAAATCCAGTATACATAAAGCAATTTATAACTTTAAAAATGTGTAGGAAATATAATGTGAGTACCAGATTAACAAGCTGGTCAAAACCTCTTGCCAGTTCTAATTGATTTTTCTCATTATTTGGGAGTTACAATAAAATCATAAACAGAATTAATCTAGCAGCCACAAACTTTATTAACTTAAAATGATTCAGTGCAACAGGAAAATCAAGGAAAATAAACAAAAATTAATTCACGAAACTAATTAGCAAAATGCAGTAAGATACAGTCTCTTTAAAACAGAAATAAAACTCATTCAGTTCCGAGGTTTAAAAGTCTACCCCTGGTTCAATTTAAGGTTTTTTATAATCAGTCTTTGCTCTCAGTTCAAAGTTCTGAGCAGGTATGGGGTGAAATTTCTTCCCCTAAGTTCAGTTTTTAATAATCGAAAAAGTTTGAATAGGCCATGCACCCGATGAAGAGTAAACGCTAGTTCAAGGTTCAGACGCTAGGTCCATGTGGGGTCAGGTCGTGGGCTCTGGGCTAGAGAAAAAAACTTAGGTCAGTTTTGTAGAAAATCCCACATGTAGAGCTTGTGGGGGTGGGGGGTGCCCAAATTAGGTCTTAGAGAAACATGTGGAGGGCTAGAATGCCTTTCAGGTTAAGAGTCCCCTATAAGAGAGCAGAGAGAAAGGGGAATACTTCCCAAATTCTTTAGCAGCAGAGTTGCTTCTCGGAAATCTCAGGATTCCGGATTCACAGAAATGGTCTGCACTGGCGAGCCAGGAAAAGCAGCGGAGATCACAGGCACTGGGACTCTGGCAGGCTCGAGGTGGGCAGGAAGGGAGACCAGGTCAGGAGTCAAGAGATCAGCATCAAGACAATACTGACTGGGCTCTGGCATTTTTGTGTCCGCAAGGGCCACCAAGCCCAGGGCATTGAGCAAAATAATTCGCAGCCCAGCGGCAATTAAAACCATTGTCTCTCTTCCCTGTAAAACAGCCTCTAGGCTGGGGAAAATTGGGAGAAGACTGGATGAGGAAAAAGATCGTTTCTGAGACTCTGGGTCCCAGAGCCGTATGGCTTCTTAGGCTATCTAGAAAATTGAGAATTCGAATTTCGACCGTGTGGTTGCCATCTATGTTACGATTAAAAATAATAAAGACTGATATAATAATATAAATTAGTATTTTAATTAAAGCCATGCTGATAGGGATAAAATCATTAGGCCACGCACGCCTGTAAGAATTCACATTGCCTCAGTCAACTTTACCTTTCGTATCGCCTGCCTCCTAGCTAAGAAAGAGTTCAAAGTCACTTCCCCCTATTTAAAGTTGTCCCTCACCTTGAATACGTAATCCAAAACAGGAAACCCGTTGGACCACAGGAAATGTAGTATTAAGGTCCCCACGTGTCCATAGAAAATATATATATACTTTTAAATGGCATCTCCCAAATTCCAATTAACATTTCCCCCTGAGGTCTGGCAAAAAAAAAAAAAAAAAAAAAAAGTTGGTCTTTTTTCTTCACTGGACCTGTAAACATAGACAACTTCTAAAAATTCAGGAATTTGGGGGATAAAAGAAATGGATAAACAATGGATAAAACTAGCCGCATTGACAAAAAAACCAATTTGGGGGCAGTCCCCTATTGGCATAACATGTACAATTAAAACAATACATTCAATTCAAATTCAACTCCCCATAGTTCAATCAACTGCACCCCAAAGTTCAGTTTTGGTCTTCATGGTACAGTGAAGGCTTTTCAGACATCTTCATGGTGTCTTCACCAAACAGATTCTTCGTCTGGATTCTGGGGAGATGGCAAGATCCTTATCCTGAAATTATTCTCAAAAGAATTTAAACTTTACATAATAGATTATAAAACATACATTTTCTTCTGAGAATTATACATTTCCCCCTGAAATTACTCCTAAAAGAGTTAAATATACATATATTTTGACATTATCGAATTTTTTTAAAAAAAACTTAACAGACATCCCCATGAGGAAAATTCTAAACACACCTATTTTTCTTTAAAAGGGTACCTCAGGTCAGCTAAGGATGAATGGTTGAGTCACAGAGGTTGTATGAAATTAATTGGCAAAATAAAAAGAATAAAATTCAAGAAAAAAGAAAAAATTAACTTGTGAATGAAATGTAAAATGTGCAAAAATGTAGGGGAAATAAACAGGTCTTTGAATCAAGGCCCAAGGAAAGCGATTTAAGCAGTTTGCTATCTATTACCCATTCAGGGCCAGGACTTAAGGGAAATGTCTCTCTCTGATCTGATTTACCATCAGCTTTTCAGGGAAGTGAGCCAAATAAATAACCAATCTTAGGTGCTGGCCTAGGAATTTTAGTTGAGGGGACCCACGTCCTCTAAAGTTTTAGAAAAGACTGGGACTCCAGGACTCAAACCCCAATTTCCAAGCCCTAAAGTATTGGCATGGAACTCCTGCAATCATGCAGATTTTTTTTAGTCAAGTGACCATGTACTTTTTTAGCACTAATTAACGGCTTTATGTTCCCTTCTGGAATCAGAGAGGCATTTAAATCACAATCCTATAGGCTAAGGTATTTGCATTAAGCTTATATGGCTGTAGAATCAGAAAAAGGATAATGATTATATATGTACTTCCAGTACAAGATGAGAAAAAGGAAAAATCGATTGCTCTCATAAAAAAATGTTTTAAAAATCAAATATATATATATATATAGCTTAGA
>NW_025368083.1:0-7822 GCF_016433145.1 Gracilinanus agilis | reverse complement strand
TAAAAAAAGTTTTAAAAATCAAAATTATATATATATATAGTTTAGATTTAATGAAATGTCTTTTACCCAAAACTCAGATCCATTTTCCATATGAATAAAACAAAACCTCGATCCCCATATTATAATTCTGGGGTATTATTTGTTTCTTTGTATCTGTAATTAGTTATTCCAATTGATGGTCAGAAATTATACAAATAAATTAATGTACAAGAGATTCAAACTAACTTTCATTGAAACAATACTTGGGATGGGTACAGTTTCTTTAGTAAACAATGGAACATATTGGCTTGCTTTACATATTCAAATTTCTGGGGATTCAATTATGTTACTTTGCTTTGAATATGGCAAAAGGAGGGAAGGGAGTATAACATTGTTTGACTTCAGGTAAGAGTCAAGGATTATTTATCAATGATATCTTTCTTTTGAATGGTGAATCCAAATCAATAATCCATAAATGAGTAATATCAGTTGCAAATTCACTGACTTTTACCTTAAATAGTAATTATTACCAATAGCATTTGAAAGGTTTCCAAGATTTACATATCCAATGAAAAATTATAATGTTACAAAATATGATAAACAAATTTTCTTTTCAACAAATTCTCAATGTATAAATTATCTGGTAATTCTTTCCAATAATACAGAAAAAGAGTTAACAGCTTTGCTTGGAATTAAGTTTTCATTAATGTTATCTTGATTAGAGAGGGTTAAGGCAGGGGCTGGTTATTCTCTTAACTTATTGTGATAGTCAGTTTACTTTAAACTTTAGTTCACAATAGAAATCATGTATTATTGCAAATAGGCATGATCAATTTTTAACAAATAGCTTTTACACATAGTTTACATTTGAACATATGTTTTCAGTTTTCACAAAGTAAAGTACATGTTTTGGTAACATTCAATAAAATTTTGTTAAAACCCAATATTTGTATCAGTGTTGCTTGCAAAATTATTGTCCACATAACCTCAAAATTCAATGAGATTGCTAATTACCCCATTTAAGTTCTAAATTTATTGTAAGGAAGGGGTTAATAAGTTTGTTAGAAGTTCTAAGTTTTTAAAAGTAAGGAAAATTCCTTTTTTCTGTAGCAGTTTTTATTAATCCTCTATGACTAATTAAATTATTGTACTTGTAAGATTTACATGTTTTGATCTTGATACAAAATTACTCTTCAAAGGTTATTGATTTAAAACTTCAAAATTTTCAATCAGGTACCTTGGAATATTCTTACTTTTATAAAGAATAGTCTTATTTCAGGTAGCTTATGATTATTGAGATGATCAATATTTCTAGTTAAATGCATTCTTCAATTACACTGTTATAATATTGAGAAATTTGTTAATTAGTTATTATTGCATTAACATCACTGCAAAGTAAAAGATATTATAATAATATTAATGCCATCACAATCAAGTACATATTAACAATGATATCAAATTATTATGAGGATTCTGCGTTTTGTTATAATTTTATATTCTGGATTTGAATGCATTACTACAGATCACAAATATTATGAGAATGCAAATTAATTTCTTGTGTTACAATGCATATTAATTTTCAATAACATTTTATAATAACAGATTAATAATATTTGAATTGTCTTTTTCTTAATAGCTTTGACTATTACATTATAATCTCAATTCTAATCCCAATCTATTCAATTAATCTTTAAGGACTATTGAAATAGTGAACATAGGTGACATAATTTGGCTAGGATCTAGTACCTTAAAGCTTAGATTAAAGTTATCACAATAATTTTTTGCATATTCTGATATTAATTGAAACAGAGATAACTACTGAAGTTGAGCCAGATTTCTGTAAGTTACAAAATTAACATTAGCTTCTTATTACTTGTTTCACTTTGCTGAGTTTGTGTTAGTAAAAATTGCTGGCTGAAAATATTTATAGTCAGAGACTCTCCCTCCTATGTGTAGAAGGGGTTAAATTAATTTTGAAATGTGTCCAAGGCTGCAACCGCTTTTCAAGAGGCTGTGCTCTTTAACTCTTTAGTTACTGCACTTATAAAATTTGCCTCATTATTTTAAAACCTTGATGATTTATCACTTCCAAATGAATATTAATTTAACTTCACTATGTCCAAATTGTTCCTGATTAAAACTTCTTAGCAAGGTTTCCTACATATGCTAATTATTCCTTCAGATCTCTGCTAAAAGAAGAATAAAACCTGTAGTCTGGCTTTTCTATACCTTAGGACAAATCTACATACCTGATTAAATATTTCTTTTAAATCATGAACTAGTATCCTTATATAATTTGCAATCCTCAAATTCAGTTTGATAAGCATTTTTGGCAAATTTGATTATTTAAATCTGTATTTTACACACTGCAAGTCTTCATAGATAACCTTTCCAATACAAAGTTTGTGCATATTTAAAATTAACTGAAATTCCATTTTCCAACTGTTAGTCAATAGATTTTTACTATACCATCAGTATCTATTCAAATTCTTAGCAAACATGTATCCTATTGAATTAGAGAAAGGGCTGTGAGTTTCGAGAAAAAGGAACTATGCTTTTTGACTTTCCAAAATTATTTCTTGCTGAACTGAGGCAGCATGGATGATTCAATTTTGGCTTAAAGTTTTCTCATGAACCATTCTCTGTTTAAAGGGGTATAATTACAAAATATAAGCCAATGGTATTGTTCTAATAATTTATGTTAAGATTTTCACTAACATCTGTGTGATTAATGGTAGATTAAACTTGTGTCAGTCCAAAAAGTTTTTACCACTCTCAGTTAAGCATTTAGGAGAACTGATGATTCTGATTAGCTAAGAAAGTTTTAAATTGCGCTTCTGTACCTCGGTACACAGTTCAGAATCATTGCTTTTTCTGTCTGAATAAAATTTTTTTCTTAGATTGCATTTAGAATCCTTGGTAAATTTGATTAAATATATATCTCAATATTTAACCTGTTGATATAATTTGGTGGTGGGATCAAATCTGTCCCCTGTTATTGTCTTATGATTTCTTTGTTCCCTTTCTTATGGCCAGTAAGAAATGGAAGAAGAAATGTAGACAAATTATCTTGTTGATTCTCGCCTTAATGAGAGCAGAGAATATGATTTCTTTTAATCAATTAAATTCTCTTAGAGTTTAAAACACTCAGAAATCCATTGGAGATGTTATTTTTTCTGAATTTCTCAAACTCCTCTGTCTGTCTTTCCCATTCCTCTGGAATGAATGAGAAAGAGAGATTTATTTTCTTCAAAATTCCATTGTGATCACAGACAAACACAACAATAAAACTTAAGATTCAAATTGATCAGAGACACATAGACACAACATATAGACACACAGACTGATCAAGGACATATTTCCCGGGCATTTCACACATACTCTAACAAATACAAGACATCCTTTCCGCAGATCAATAAATCACATCTAACATTGCTAAAGAAATCTGGAGAAAAAAGAAAGTTTATTATTCAGAAAATTGGTTAACTCTAGCAAGGAACTGGCTAAACTAGGATGAATTCTTGGATTAAATTTAGTCATTGGTGGGGCCAGTGTTTGGCCAACTTTCCATCTTCCCTGAAATCTCTTATCAGGTAATCTGTAACCATTTCTATGGAATTTGGAATTACAATTTTTCTTCCAGTGGTAACCTTTCTCACATCTGGGACACAAAGAGTTAGGGGCATTGGAACAAGAGCTTTTTACAGCCTTTGAGCCCTTAATCATGTCAGAATATGTTTTTCCTTTCAGGGCTGCTGTGATGGCTATACCCTGCATATGTGCTGGAGTAAAGTTCTCACAAGCTTTCACATAGTCACTAATAGTTCCAGATTCTTTAACATTTTGAAGCATGCTCTGACACACATTATTGGTATTGTCATAGGCAAACTTTTTGACTATTATACGGATTGCCTGTTCATCAATTGTATATTTTTTTACCTCCTGATTTAACCTTTCTACAAAATCTAAGTATCTTTCCTCTGATCCTTGTCTAATCTCAGCCAAACCTGTGGACAGTTTCTTAGTTACTGGGATCCTTTTCCAAGCCTCTAAGGTACACTTCGTACATTGAATTAGAGCTTCTCTAGGTAAATTAATCTGATCAGCATGTAATTCCCATTCATCTATTCTGAATAACATTTCTTTAGTAACTCTGATGCCCTGTTTCTTATTAATGGCTGCCTTCTGTTTTGCCAATTCATCAAATTCTGATTTCCAAAAGAGGTAGTCCCCTGCAGCAAGGGAATATCTTGAGGTCTTAATCCAATCAAAGGGGGTAATCCAAATTGCCCCCAAAGTTTCCACCAAATTTAAAGCGTATGGAGAAGCAGGACCATATGAAGCACAAGCTGTCTTAATTTCTTTTAACATTTTGTAGGGAAGAGGCTCCCATGTAGGAGCTACTTCTTCATCATCATCCAATTCATCTGCTCTAAAAATAACTGGGAAACAGAATGATATGTCTCCATCCTTCCAAGCATTTTTTAGGGCTCCTTTAAACCCTCTATTCGGGGGCTGAGGCTGCGGAGTTGGAGTTTCAAGCTGCAGAGGCTCCTCTGCTTTTATCTCTCTTTTCTCTTTTGAAGAGAGGTTTTTAGGTGGGGGAAGGTCTCCTGCTAGTGACTTTTTCAATAGAATTTTAAAGCTCTGTTTTGATTTACTATGAGCTTTTTCCTCCTCCTCTGATTCTAAGACTGAAACCTTAAAGATTTCATTCTCTTCATTCTGACCAGATAACAAAGTTGTTTTTTCAGCAGCCGATGAAATTTTTTCTGACATTTGTTCTGATCTGTGCTCAGTATAATAATTTTTCAAATTATTGCCAACTTTTTGCCAGAATTCTAAGGGAATAGGGTTACAATTTTGAATAAGATCAAGAAATTTAGTGAGCTGTTCTTTACTAACTTTTAGTCCCCATTTTCTGAGGATGTACTTAGTTATATCAATTAAAAGAGTTCTTTCCTTTGATTCACAGTGTCCCATCCTGTTAATCTATTCTTTTACTTCTAGTGTCTCCCCTTAAGGGGAGAGTTCTGAAAACTCTGGATTTCTTACCCTTCTTTGGGCAGAAACTAAACTGCCATAATTTGGGAGTTGTCTGAGGGGGAGGGCAAATATTTACCTGAATCCAGGGATCCAAGGTCCCTGTTCAGGCGCCAATTGTGGAGATCTCTTTATCATCTCTGATAAGGACAGTTTAGTTGATAAGGAAATCAGGACAGGACAAGGGAGTTGTCTTTTACCTCATGCTTCCAGCTCTGGCTCCAGGAGCATGGAGTTTATTATATATATTTCAAGACTTATTTCACACAAAAGAACCCCCCCAAAACTTTGCAGATGCACGGAAGTTACAAATTATGTCACATCAAAACACAAAACATAGGCTTCAGAATAGACCAAGGCCAAGGCTGAATTTTGACTAGCTTCTTATCAGAAAGCCAAGTTGGGGTATAATAGGCAGTAGCATTCCTTGCTGTATTAACAGTGTTAACCCTTTAAATTCAGGTTTGATAGGAACTTAAAGCTTTTCAATAAGGTCATAATACTTTTCAAGAAGAAATTACAAGGATCACAAAAGGGGTCAAAAGAGGAGTCTCAGATTTTTATCTAGTCTCTTATTGGCTTCCCACATATGCCTATGAATCCTGGGCTACCAGCACTATGCCAAGAACCTGAAATGCTTAGGAAGATTCTGAAGATTTCCTGGCAAGGTAAAGTACAAGACACTGAGATACTTTTAGGAGGTAAACTGCCAAGCAATCAAACTCTACTTCAGAAAGTGCAATTCTGAGGGGCTGGCCAGATGCTGAACACATTTGCCTAAAAGATTATTTTATGGAGAATTCACACAAGAGAAGTGTTCATACAGAGGACAGAAGATGCTATATAAGGACATTCTAAAGGCCTCTTTGTAGAACTTTAGTATTGATTCTAGAATCAATTTTGTATTCTAATCAATATCCAATATCTAATTAATATTGTATTCCAAGTCTTCCACAGGTCCAAATTGTTTTCCAGAATGGTTGAATCTGATCCCTACTCACCAACAGTGCATTGGTACCCCAATTTTCCCACAACCACTACAGAATTATCTTGGGTCATTGTATTGCTACAAGCAGCTAAGTCATCTACAGCTGATTACTGAGTTTCTAGAAAATGAGGCATATATCAGTGATCTTTTCTCTAAAAATTTTTCTCTGAAATTGCTCTCCCAATCTTGGTTGCAATATATATTTTTGCACAAAATCTTTTAAACTTAATATAATTAACATTATTCATTTTACATCTCATAATGCTTTCTATCTCTTATTTGGTAATAAACTCCTTCCTTATTCATAGACTTGACTGGTAAACTATTCTATGCTCTCTTATTTTCCATATGGTATCACACTAAATTGCGCACTGATTTTAAACTTATCTTGGTATTTGGTGTGAAATGTTTAATTATATCTAGTTTCTACTATTCTATTTCCCATTTTCCCAGCAATTTTTGTCAACTAGTGAGTTCTTGTCCCTAAAGTCGGGTTCTTTGGATTTTTCAAACACTCGATTACTATGGTCATTTGCTATTGTGTATTATTTACCTGATATAGTCCACTAATATTCTATTCTATTTCTTATCCTTTACCAGATTGTTTTTATAATTACTGTCTTATTTTACAGTTTGAGATCTGGCACTTACTGCGATATCATCTTTCTTTATATTTTTTTCCATTAATTCTCTTAATATTCTTCCCAACCCCCTTGACGTTCTTGACCTTTTGCTCTGCTAAATGAATTTTTTTATTACTTTTTTCTAAGTATAAAATAATTTTGGTAGTTTGACATGGCACTGAAAAGTAAATTAATTTATATAGAATTGTCTTTTTTTTTTATCATATTGGCTCCTCCTACCCGCAAACAATTAACATTTTTCCAGTTGTTTAGAATCCGATTTTATCTGTTAAAAAGCATTTTGTAACTGTGTTCCAGGGATTGTTTTGGCAGGTAGACTCCCAGGTATTTTTTGTCTAGAGTTATTTTTTAAAAACATTTATTAATATTCATTTTTAACATGGTTACATGATTCATGCTCCTACTTTCCCCTTCACCCCACGCACTCCCCCCACCCATGGCCGATGCACATTTCCACTAGTTTTGTCATGTGCCCTTGATCAAGACCTATTTCCAAATTGTTGGTAGTTGGCATTGGTGTGGTCGTTTCGAGTCCACACCCTCAATCATGTCCACTCAGACCCATGGGTTCAAGGTGTTGTTTTTCTTATATGTTTCCTCTCCTGCAGTCCTTCCTCTGAATGTGGGCAGCGTTCTTTACAATAGATCCCTCAGAATTGTCCTGGGTCATTGTATTGCTGCTGGTACAGAGGTCCATTACATTCAATTTTACTATAGTATATCAGTCTCTGTGTACAAAGTTCTTCTGGCTCTGCTCCTTTCGCTCTGCATCTGTTCCTGGAGATCTCTCCAGTTCACATGGAACTCCTCCAGTTTATTATTCCTTTTAGCACAATAGTATTCCATCACAAGCATATACCACAGTTTGTTCAGCCATTCCCCAATTGAAGGACATCCCCTCCTTTTCCAGTTTGTTGCCACCACAAAAAGCCCAGCTATAAATATTTTCGTACAAGTCTGTTTATCTATGATCTCTTGGGGTACAAACCCAACAATGATATGGCTGGATCAAAGGGCAGGCATTCTTTTATAGCTCTTTGAGCATGATTCCAAATTGCCAGCCAGAATGGTTGGATCAGTTCACAACTCCACCAGCAATGCATTAATGTCCCAATTTTGCCACATCCCCTCCAACATTCATTACTCTCCCCTTCTTTCATTTTAGCCA
>NW_025368082.1:0-9970 GCF_016433145.1 Gracilinanus agilis | reverse complement strand
GATATAAATGTCCTCATCTAATGTAAATACTTTTGCAAGAAGCCATACTGGACCAGGATAGTTGTCAATTTGTGTGGTTGGAATACAGAGTGCAGGAGTGGCATGAGCTGGCATGAGTCCAAAAAGTCTGTTGAGAGCACCCTATAAATTGAGGCTGATTCCTATTCTCAGGGTCTCAGTCTGGAGAATGGTGGGAGGGTAAGCATTTCAAAATTGTCTCTTAGCTAAGGTTAACTAATACCTCATAGGAATAGTTACCTCGGCTCATTGCTCATCCAGGGCTATCAGCATCAATTCCTACACATCATCTATAATATACAACTTTCTAAACACCAACTAGAAGATAAATATTGAAGATCAATTCTTAAACCAAACCAACTTGAATTGAGCTAAAACATCCAACAACTGAAGTCAGGCCTTTAGGCAATTAGCCTGGCAGGTTCAATGAATCAGCTTCACCTGAAAATTCCTGAAGATTTATTATAGGCTTAGTTAGTTAAACAAGGTTCTAGGATTCATCCCTAATCCCTCTTTCCTCTTTGTTACAACCCTTCCTTTCTGTAACCTTGTTTACCTGCATTAAATAAGTTAAAAAGAGAGGAGCCTATACCGACCTGATCTGTGCTGAAGATTCTTAGGGGAAAGGTGTCAGTTAAAACCTCTCTTTTCTCCCATCAAGCTCATACAAGAGATTATTGATCTTCTATCATCAGGATCAACATCACAACCAACAAATTGCAGTCAGTTATAACATCCTTAATAGTTTGAGTTTAATAATATTCATTACATCTAAAGAACTAAGTTCATTTAGCCCTGAGAGTTGGGGAAGAATCTTTTACTTTCTCATTGGTCAGTTGTGAAGGAGGAATCAACCAAGTGGTGGGGTCTGTCAGCTGGTTTAACACAGACCACACCCAGCTGCAGTCACATAATCTTGCTTAAAGCAGCATCATTCATCTGTGTTAAACCATTTAGATAAGAGGTCTCATAACCTCCTTTACACTAAGCATACATATCTTTATTAATTATAATAAATAGTATATACACATATATAATATTTAATGTATATGTGTGTATATACTTAAAATTTTTTTTAAACCTTTAGCTTTCATTTTGGAGTCAATACTGTGTATTAGCCCCAAAGCAGAAGAGTGGTAAGGGCTAGATAATGGAGGTTAAGTGACTTTCCCAGGGTCACACAGCTAGGTAATGTATGAGGCTAGATTTCAACCTAGGACCTCTCATCTCTAGGCCTGGCTCTCAATCCACTGAGACACCCAGTTGCCCCCTATATACTTTTTTTAAAAAATATTTTTAACCCTTAACTTCTGTGCTTTGGCTTCTAGGTGGAAGAGTGGTAAGTGTGGGCAATGGGGGTCAAGTGACTTGCCCAGGGTCACACAGCTGGGAAGTGTCTGAGGCCACCTATATACTTTTTAAAAGTACTATAGTAGAGCCTTTATTTTTTATGCTAGCTTCTTTCCTGTTCTTTTTATTTTGAAATGTTTACATAGCTGTATAATTGTTAAAGTTCATAAAAATAAAAAGAATTTTTGAAAATGAGAAGTTAAGAAAAATATGTCAAAGTTTTCATGAATTAAATTCATAATTAATTTGACAGAACCAGGAGGAACATTCTTGGCTATGATGAAATGGACCTTAAAACCAGAGATTTTAAATTCAAATAGAATGTGGGGCTTCTAAAATGTAATAAAACTTTCTGTAGGCCACATTTTGACATAAAAAAATCAAGATCATCTATGTTCTATTGTATTTTTATTTATTTCATCAGATATTTCCCAATTATATTTTATTCTGGTTTGAGATGCAACTGGGATGTTATGGACCCCAACAGTGGTTCATGTGCCTTGTATTTGACACTTCTTGAAAACAAAGCTGAATTCAAAGAGATTGAAATGGATAATTTTCAAAGAAATATTAATGAAGTTTTTGGGAAGAGGTTCTCATGGGTACATACAGAATGCTGTGCACACTATCAGATATAGTTACTGTTTTGGCTGGTTTTGCTTTATCTTCTTTTTTTATTTTAATTGGTTTGATTTTGTTATTAATGTACTTATGACAAGATAGTGACTATATGAAAATGTATATGCCCTAAAAACAAAAGTCATCAATAAAATGTTTTTAAAGCACTTAATTTTACTATTATATGTTCTGAAGAATATAGTAAAACCTAATGTGTCAAATAGAAATCTTGAGATTTACAATTTTCAGCATGGGAAAGTTGCATGCAACTAAAGATCTAAAGTTTGACTGAACTGGTTGAAAATCTGAGATTTTAGAAGAGCAAGCAAATTTCCCATAGCTTTTGGTTTTCTGTAGTTTGTTAGTTCAACTTGAACTCTGGTCTCCTTACGTCTTGGCACTATGATAATTTCATCAGATCCAGACAGAACTCTATAGTTGTGCCAATAGAGTTGTGCCAACTCTATAGTTGTGCAATTAAGACCCCAACAATTCTAAGCTGCATGAAGTCCATTTAGATAAAAGTGAATAGATAAAAAAAAATGAAGGACATATGTCCCTAGGAAAAGTGCATGGTCAGGAGATGTATCTTCTTTGAGGTCTCTTTGACATTTCATTAACATTTTGTTTTATCTTGTATATTAAAAGAATCACAGAAAAAAAAACCTTTTAGAAAACCACAATAGCTCATTTATGGAGAATTCCTCTTAGAAAATATCTCTCTGGTTTTCCCCAAACCAACCGTGAGGAAGAAACAGTGTTCTTTTTCACTACAATTTTAGTTTTCTCCTCATTTGATAAATGATCATTGTGGAAAAATCAAGAATATGAGACTAGGCAGGAACAATATAGAAATCAATTGTGAATTTGCCTTGTGGGTTATGAGAAACTTTATATATGCCATATTTTTTCATGCAAGGGTTGTTGCCTCATATGTGAAAATTCAGCCTTGCTAATAAGTAAGTATCAAATTCTTGAGCGTTTACTTATCCTAATTAGTGGATATTATCTAATTCCTGTAAAAATTTGTGGTTTTCAACTTAATTTTGAGTATTATCTTTTATATTGAAATCATAATTTTAGAGTTTTACATACATAGGACTTCTGTGTTCATCTTGTCAATTAAGATTATTCAGAACATATTTCAGTATGAAACACTAATATGAAGGGTTATGTCTTTTTCTAGGATTACAAGCATTCTTAGGTTCCTTAGGGAACTGTGAGCTCTACTCTTGGCTTTCCTCTTATTTATGCTAAATCATTTCAGACAGATGTGTGGAATGATAGAAATCGACCAAAATTTATACTATATGGACTCTGTCAGGGCTTCATCTAAGTCACCTACAGTAAAGAGGTTTTTACCTTTTCCGTAGTTCAAGGGAACAACCAATGTCCCTGGTGTTTTTCTGCTAGTTTGGTCAAGTCCAATTCTTTCTGATCTCATTTGACTTTTTCCCAACAAAGATACCATTTCCTTCTCTTATTTTACAAATGAGGAAATGGAGGCAAACAAGGGTAAGTGACTTGCCCAGGGTCACAGAGCAAGTAAATGACTGAGGCTAGATTTGAATTCAGAGAGTTAAGACTTCCTGACTCCAGGTCTAATACTCTATCCACTGTTCAACCTGGCTGCCAGAAATCCCTTGTAGTCTATTTTTATAGCAAGTTTATTTCTTTCATTGCAAATGACCCCCTTAATTTTTTTTTATATCTTTGGGAAGATCACCAAATAAGAGAATTTTAGAATTGAAAGGCCCTCAGTAGTCATCATGTTTCATTTTTTCCATTTTCTACCAGCTACACAGCTTTTGGGCTACTCTGGAACTTTTCAACATGACTTCCTTCACTAGGAAGCTCATCATTGGGAAATCTAATTATGCTGCAAGATTAAATCTTTCAGACATTCACATCTCAGAAGTCCCTGCTGGCTTTCTGATTGGATATTGTGACTAGAATCAGGGCCACGGGCTCCAGGACTTCTATTTAAAGCGTTCAAGTCAGCAGTTTTCCTCCCCATTTCCTTCCAGTTACACTGTTTTTTGGACATTTCTGCAACTCTCCACAATGCCTCACTTTGGGTATGTCCTTTCTCCTTTAACTCTCACTTTTCAGAGTCCTTTTCTGGATTGTTTCCCTCCATTTATAGCATAAGAACTTTGGAGGCAGGGGCTGGTTTTGGTTTGGGTCCCCATTATTTAAAGTGCTAGTTACCATAATAAATACTTAATACATGTTCACTGAATAAATAAATAAAGAAACTAGTTAATTAATTAATTGATCATGGCCATCTAACCCACAGCTGAAAAAGAACCCCTGCCACAATATATTTCTAAAGTAATCATTCATCTTTGACTTGGTTACCACCCATGAGAAAGAACCTAATTGCTCTTAAGGGAGTCTATTCCAGTTTTTTATAGTTCTCATTAATAAGGTTTTTTCCCCTTCTTTTTCTCATATTAAATCCACATCTGTCTTTTTTGCATTTACCAATCATTGTTTCTTTCCTCTGGGGACAAATAGAAAAAATCTAATCCCCTTTCCACATGGAAGTCCTTCAGATACTTGAATGTAACTATTATGGCCCCTGAAGTCTCTTTTTTTCAGGCTATACATTCAAGTCCTTTTACCATCCTGGTTTCTATCCCCTGGAAACTTTATAGTTTATTAATGTCCCTTTTATAAGGTTCCTACTTCTGCAAGTCTCAGTGACAATGAGAAATGAATACAATACTTCAATGTGGTCTGATTGGATCAGAATATGGTGAGACATTCACTACATTATTCTTGGAAGCTATGCTTCTATTAATACAAGGTCAAGATCATATGAGCTATTTAGGGCTACTTCAAGTGAGAACTGCCTTGAAATTTATCTAAAACCCTAGAGTCTTTTTTTGTCAGATAAATTTCTGATCAAGTTATCATCTCTCTCACACTATTGATTTTGTGAACTCAAGTATGAACTTTATATTCTAATAGGAAAAAAATTAATAAAAGCGAACTGCCCAACTGACCAGTGGAGTGAGGATGGGAGATGAAGGTATATGGGGATGGGGAATAGACCAGAAAATCCAGAGAGGGAGAATTAAGAATGCAGCTTGGACATGAACAAAGACATTTTTTGCTCAGAAAACCTCTTTTATATGGAGCTTTCTGGGGGAACTAGCTAATCAGATGGAGAGACCACAGGAAGGAGAATATTTCTGACGTAATAAGGAGTCCAAAGGTAAAGTGAGCTTCCAGGGTAAAGAGGTTTCTCTGACATGGCACAGAAAATCATGTAAAAATGAGTCAGGAGTATATCCTGGGAAGGGATAAAAATGTTGCTGGCTCAGACCTCCTATTCACAATGGTGGATCTATGGACTTTGACTAGAAGCAATAACAAACACAGTACCAGAAATCTTCATTTTCTTGTCTAAGACTTCAGAATCCTTAAATTGTTTTCTAGATTAGTTTTCATTGAATTTATGTTTTTATGCTATAGGCCGCATATATGTCTCCTCTCTGATTACACAGTTAATATCCTAGTACAGGTCTGTATTATCAATTGCAGGTCTGACCTTATCACTCCACCCTCTGTCCTCTATTCTCATTCAACAATTACAGTGGTGTTCCCCTCTCCCCGCCCCCCCCATTACTTCCAGGATCAAAGAGAAACTTCTTTTTTTGGCCTTTATAGCCCTTCATATAAACTAGTCCCTTCCTATTTTTTTCTATATTCTCACACTTTACTCTCCTTCACAAACTTTATACTCCAGATACTTTGGCATATTTGCTGTTCCTCCCATATAACATTTCATATCTTGACTATGTCTTTGTACATGTTGTCCCCTTTCTCTTTACCTGTCCTGTTTAGTTTCCCTGATATCCTTCTTTTGTTATCAAACTCCATTTCTGTAGGATGCTTTCTCCTGGTCTTTTGTCCTTCCTTGCCTTTCTTTTGAAATTACTTTACATCAAGTCCTGATACAAATTTTACGTATATATTTCATTAAACATTGTCTTCTAAGTGAAATTGTGCCCTTCTTGAGGGCATAGACTGTGTTTTTGTCTTCCTTTGTATCTCTCTGTCTTGAGATTACCTGCCAAGCATTCAGTGTCTACTGCAGAAAGTGTGAATATGATGGGCTGGCCATATTGTTCAATGCCAAATGCATATTTGCCTAAAAGAGTATTTTAAGGATAACTCACACAAGGCTGTCACTCATACAGAAGTCAGAAGAGGCACTAAAAGGACACTCTCAAGGTCTCTAGGAAGAAGTTTGGTACTAATTGTCTGAGATGGGAGACAATGGCATAGGAACCACCCTGCATGGTGTTCCTGCATTAAAGAATGGGCTGTGCTTAATGAGTAAAGCAGAACTGCAGCAGTTTACAAGAAACATGAGCTGCACAAACTTAGAAACATCACCAGCCATAGTGCTCATACAGGCCATTTGGTGTTCACTTGTGGTTAAGCCTTTTGAGCTCATATTGATCTGATCAGCCCCAGTAGGATACACTGTACACTGACCCCAACATAGTGATGCCATTTTGTCCTCTTCAAATAAGGACACCAACTGCCAAATCCCCCAGTAGTAGCACAATGTCTGGTGCACAGGAGTTACTTAATGAATGGTTGTAGTCTGAAGTATGTTAATAAACAAAGAAACAGGGTCATAGAGCTTAATAATAGAGTAATAGTAGATTAGAATAATCCAGGCTCAGACACAAAATAGCTGTGTAACTTAGAACAAACACATAAGCCTGTTTGCCTCAGTTTCCTCATCTCTAAAATGAGCTGGAGAAGGAAAAGGCAAACTACTTCAGTGTTTTTGCCAAGAAAATGTATAAAATAATACTGCCATATTTCTTGGGACAACCTGTCAGTTGTGCTGGTTGGGATGTTGACTGTGGCATGAGCCACAGGGCAGGTGCCAACTGGCAGTTGGACCCATCGTAGGGTAAAGATCTGGAGACCCAGAGCTGGGGGTAATTTTCCTACTTTATTCCTCACCTTCCCTTCTACCCTTGGATGTGGGATCCGGGTGGATTGAAGGAGGTGGAATGTGGGATATTTTAGTTTCCTATGCTGGGCAGGTTAAAGATCTTTGCAGACCAAATAGGAACATCATTCTGTTATACCAATTATTCCTTACCAAGAGATTAATTTATATTTACCATCAAAGATACCATTTGTTCCTGTCCTAAGGCTGGTCTCTTGGGTTAGCTGAAGATCATAGCAAGGAGTTTATCAACATCCTGAATTTAGATCTAGAAGGCAGTAATAAACTAGTTTATAGTTTTCCTAAACCATTCTCCAATCCCTTTCTCCCAAACCAGTTTTTTCAATAAATCCCTAATTTAATTTAAGAACTAGTGTGTCCTACCTTCATCTTAGAGCTAAATAGTGACTGCTGTTCAAGATTCTAAGAGAGAGATAGCATAACTCCATTACTGTTTAGACAGGAAGCACCATACTTCCCTTCCTGTCTAATCTCTCTACCAACCAATAGGAGTTACTTCCTCAGCCAGGTCAGAGGCTGAGGGAAAATCATCTTAAAGGGGTTTAGTCCTTACCAAGGGAAATTACACCAATCCCTTGGTTGACTTAAACACAGGGTGTTTGACATTCCTACATTCAATACCTCCAGTCTACAGCTTGTGACTAGTCCATATTAGTTTCCTGACTGCTTTACAGCTTTACCAACCACCATTGCAGATTTAGTCATAAACTCTCATTACATATATCTTATATGAACTTTGTACTTCTCTGGGAATGTAGAAGATTACTTTGCACATGCTAGATGCTTAATAAATATTTCCTTCCTGAATTGAATTGGGTAGTATCATTTTAAAAATAGTATGTAGAACAGGATTTATCTTTTTATATTTTGGAAAAAATTGACTGGCTCTCATGTGGAAGTAGTCATGAATGAATCTTTCGCAGATGTGGCAAGAGAGATATTAATGAAATTATTGTTGCAAATGAAGTTGAATTCCAATTAATATAGAATTAAAGCACATTTCATTTTAAGATGGGCAAATGCTAAATTAATCATTGCTTTCTGTTTATGCATATTCCAGACCTTGTGACACTATGGTTGAAATCTAGATTTCTGTGTTGCAGAGTTATATGGAAAAGTTTATTTAGTCCACATGAAATCCCAGCTTAGCTAGCTATGGATGCCAAATGGCCCAAATCACTTCCTGGAGGTGGAGAGATGAAAAATCTTCACTAAGCCATCTTCTACAACACATTTGTGATAAAAGTATAATGGCCATTTGGTTATTTCATTTTATTAGAACAACATAGTAATATTGTGGGAAATAATAATGAGTTTAGGAAACATAGATTTTCTGAAATTAAAAGAAATAAAAACAAAAATTTCTTTTTTAAATGACTGGACATGAATGTTAAGAACTGATTTCTTTTCTTCAGAGACTAAGAGGTGACAAACCTCAGTACTTCAAATGCAAACTCCAAAAAATCCTTGAGAATTCAATAAATACACTATCCTGGAACCAGAACATTATTACAGAATTATCATGTCCAATTATTTTATCTTAACATTGACATAAACATTCCAAAAATATATCATAGCAACAATATATGTGTGTAATTTTTATTATAAATATCAGGAGGCAAAGGATTCTAGGTATAAGGAACAAATGATACCAAGGCACAGAAAAGACATATAGAATGTGTACAACAACAAGGAGGTCAGTATGATTTGGCCATGACATGCATGGTAGGGTAATATGTGAGATGAGCAATACTGGAAAAGTCCTGATTACAAGGAACTTTAAATATGAAAAGCAGTTTGTATTCAATCCCAAATAATAGGGAGTTTGCTGAATAGAGAGGTGATATGGTGAGACACAGTGTTGAAAATCTCTTTGGAAACTATGTGGAATTAGAGTGGGGAAAGACCTGAGAAAGGGAGAAGACCAATTGGGAGTCATTGAAATAATGAAGGCAAAAGGTGATAAGAGTCTGGATTAGGATCATACTTGTAGGAAAATATCTGGGAGATGTTAGGGAAATATAAACAATAAATATAAATATAAATAAATATAAACAAAAATTTTCCATGATTACATAATTCATGTTCTTACTTTCCCCTTCACCCCACCTTATCCCCCCCAACCGACGCACATTTCTACTGGCTTTAATATGTGTCATCGATCAAGACTCATTTCCATATTATTGATAGTTGCATTGGTGTGATCATTTCCAGTCTACATCCCCAATAATGTCTGCATCAACCTATGTGTTCAAGCAGTTGTTTTTCTTCCGTGTTTCCACTCCTGTAGTTCTTCCTCTGAATGTGGGTAGTATTCTTTTCCATAAATCCCTCAGAATTGTCCTGGATCATTGCATTGCTGCTAGTATAGAAATCCATTACATTCGATTTTACCATAGTATATCAGTCTCTGTGTACAGTGTTCTTCTGGCTCTGCTCCTTTCACTCTTCATCAATTCCTGGAGGTCATTCCAGTTCACATGGAATTCCTATAGTTTATTATTCCTTTGAGCACAATAGTATTCCATCACCAGCATAATCCACAATTTGTTCAGCCATTCCCCAATTGAAGAGCATACCCTCTTTTTCCAGTTTTTTGCCACCACAAAAAGCGTGGCTATAAATATGTTTGTACAAGTCTTTTTATCTTCTGATCTCTTTGGGATGTAAACCTAGCAATGGTATAGTTGTATCGAAGGGCAGGCAGTCTTTTAGAGCTTTTTGGGCATAGTTCCAAATTGCCATCCAGAATGGTTGGATCAGTTCACAACTCCCATATGATGAGTTTTGAGAAAATTCCAAAATTGAGATCAGGAAAGAAGGAAGGAAGGAAGGAAGGAAGGTAGAGAGGAAGGGAGGGAGGGAGATATTAAAAGCTTATCACTAGGGGCAACTGGGTAGCTCAGTGGATTGAGAGCCAGGCCTAGAGACTGGAGGTCCTAGGTTCAAATCTGGCCTCAGACACTTCCCAGCTGTGTG
>NW_025368081.1:0-4279 GCF_016433145.1 Gracilinanus agilis | reverse complement strand
TTACTACGCCAGTATGGTCAGCGTAAAAACAACATTCCTCTTTGAGGCCTGCGCATAATCCCCCCTCTTTTAAAAAAAGGAGATCAAGACCGCGCCTATTCTGTAAGACTACCTCTGACAGAGAAGTGAGTGATTGTTCCAGGGCCGTGACAGACTTTTCAAGGGCTTCTAAATCGGTTGTCATGGCCATCTGAAGAGCGGCCAAGTGTTGGGTCTGGAGAAGGGCAGTAGTGCCAGTGCCAATGCTTGCAGCAAGACCGCCGAGTCCTAACAGGATAGCTAAAGTAGTAAAGGGTTCCCTACGTGTTCTAGGAGAGGGGGAGAGGAGGGAGGCCACACTGTCGTCCCTGTGGAAAGAGATACGTGGCCATAGCTGGACAAGAACACAGAATTCAAAGGAGGTATTGAAAACTAGAAGAGATATACAAGGGGTGAGGCCAGTATTGCAAGCCCAAAAGCCATTATTCGGGGCTTCCAAAAAGGAAGGGGAAGGGGGGAGGTCAAGGGTGGAGTTACATAAGTGGGCATGAGATTGGGGAATGGTGCCTAAACAAAGGCCACGGCCAGAGACTTCAGCAAGGGTGAGACGGCGAGGAAAGGCGGCGCAGCGTGGGGAAGCTAGAACTGTTTCATTGGGCTCTGCCATATAGGCAATACCTTCATAGTAAGGGGGTTGTGGACTCAGACAGAGCCAGCACTTAATCGTCAAATCTGGCCTGGAAGCATTCAGGGCAGTATAGGCACCTGATACTAGAGATAAAAATCTGTCTGCTGTACCGGGAATATTTAGGGACCCTTGCTGTGACTGGGGCTGTAACTGGGAGGAGGGATTCGGAGATGAAGGGGAAAAAAGGGGAACCGATGGGATGGGGAGAGGCGTGGGAGCCGGTAATGGCTGGGGGTTAGGGGAAAAGGGGCGTCGTTGTTCCGAGAGGATGATGTTAGGACCAACAGAAACAATGAGGGGCTGCACACGGAGGCGGAGGGTGAAAAGGAGAACATCATCAAAACCGCCCTTCTTATAGAGTTGTAAACCCCAAGTCAAGCCATCTGTCCATTTAACACTTCGTTTCCCCGCGTTGGTAAATGTGATAATGAGGGGATTACAATTAGGAGGACTAGGGGTGCACACAGCTGGACTGGATAGATTGCGGGTAATTGCTATCAAGTCCTGGTTCGCCTGGATCCAATATCCAGTGCCAATTGTTTCACATCCCCAGGCTGCACAAAATCCGTCTGTCTGGTCCCCACAGTGTGGTGGCTGATCAAAGCCAGGGCAGCCATATAGAGGAAACTGAGTGTATTGGGTCCAGTAATCCGGGATGCTAGGCACGCCAGGGAGGGTAGGGGCGCAGTAGTGGGTTGAGGACATCTGGGGTGCGCCTAGGGCACAAAGATCAACCGGAATGGAAGGAAACCATGTCCATTGGGGCCATTGGGAAGAAGAAACGGAGGTAATGATGGCTTGATTAACTGGATTGATGATCTCCCATCGTTGTTGGACCAGGAGATGAGGACTGGAAGTGGTGACCGGAAGGAAGGTGGAGTAGATGATGTAAACCGCCAGATAAAACGAGTTCAGGATCTGAGGTCCCATCTGTGATGTTATCAGGGTTGTGGTTCTGTAAAAGGAAGAAGAAGAGAACTTCTCAGGGATCAGACCCTGGCTTAGAAGGGTTAGTATCTGGGGCGAAAGGTTTAATCAGTCTAGATGGAATCCAACGGGCATTGTTAGCCGCTTTATCAAAAATACAGGCGGAGCCCTTTCCCCAGAAAATGACGGGGTCGGGGCCACACCAGAGGCCCATGATGGGGTCTCGCCAAAGGACTGTGGCCAGATTAGATGAAGTATGCGGATTCCAGTAGCGATCAGCAGCGGAACGCCCTTCGGCATCCAGTGTGAGGAAATTAAGAACAAAGAGGGCGTGAGCAAGAAGCAAAGTCTGATTGCCACTTAAGGGATAAAGAGTTTCTTGGGCTTTGAGTTTGAATTTTATCTGGGGCAATGCTAAAGCCTCCAGCTTGGAGCTGTGTCAATGAGGGGGATGGGGAATTGACTATGGGAATGGAAAATGATAGCAGTTGGGGATGGAAGGCCTGACTGTAAAGCCCCCATGGGTAGCATTGTCTTATTGACTTCACGTAGGTCCTGTGGAAGTCTCCATTTCCCCGATTTCTTTTTAATAACAAAAATAGGTGTATTCCATGGGGAAGTGGAAGGTTCAAGGTGTCCAAGAGAGAGTTGATCCTGCACTAGCATTAGGGCAGCTTGAACCTTCTCAGATGTTAGAGGCCACTGGTCAATCCAGACAGGAGAATCAGACTTCCAGGTGATCTTATCTGCCTGGATTGCAGGGGGATCAGTGACCTTTATAAAAAATTTTTTGACCCAAGTCCTCCTTTATCGTTTTGGGCTGGGGGGGATATTGGGTGTAAGATGCCTTGTTCGTTCTTGCCAAGGCCTTTGCCTGGGAGGTACCCAGATTTCAGCATGACTGTGGCTAACCATAAGGAGCCGCATCTGGGCCAGAATATCCCTGCCCCAGAGATTAACGGGGAGTCCCGCGACTACATAGGGACGGGTAGTGCCACTATTGCCCTCAGTATCTTGCCAATGGAGGAGCTTAGTACTTTGGAGGGTATCTTGGATCTGACCTATTCCTGACAGGTGGGTGGCTGAGGGTTGAAGGGGCCAGGCTCAGGGCCAATGAGCCTGGGAGATGACAGTAGAGTCTGCCCCTGTGTCCAGCAGCCCTGTGAAGGTTTTTCCTTTGATCTTTAATTGCAGAGTGGGTCGGGACTCAGTAAGTTGTTGTACCCAATAAATGTTGGAAGAGCCGGGTGAGGAAGGACCTCGTTTTTGGGCTGCGGCGGGAAAATCGCCTATCATGGGGAGGGGGAGGGCCTGAGCTAAGCGTTTACCAGCAGGAATGGTAACTGAGGAGATTCTATGATAAGTTTTATCTCCCCTGTGTAGTCGTTATCAACAAGGGTGGGGTGCACAACTACACCTTGTAAGGTGGTGAGCGCCCTGCCGATGACCAAGAAAAACATGCCAGGAGGCGGTGGTCCGAATTTGCTGGTGGGGAGGACTACCGGGCCTTCTCCAGGGGTCAATATTCGGGTGGAGGCGGCACAGAGGTCCAGGCCTGCGCTGCGGGCTGTGGCTCGAGTAAGGGAACTGGGCAGGGGCTCCTGTGGGAGCCCCGCATCCCGTTTCCCGACATTGGGGAAAAGTTCTGAGGTTTGGCTCGGCAATCTCGAGCCCAGTGCCGACCCTTTCGACATTTAGGGCAAACGCTGGGAGGTGGTCTTTGGGTTTGAGCCTGAAGGGGGGTGGGAGTCTGAAATTGCCCTCGGGATAGGACAGATTGCACAACTTTGGACCATTCAGAGGGGAGCATGTGTCCCTCTCCTCCAAGCCCTTCTAGGATGGAGAGTGTAAAAGGGGCAATCGAGCCATAATTTTTAACTGCCGAATGCAGGTCTTTAATGTGCTTAATTTTTAATTTTTTATAAATTGGCCGATGATGGTGGGGGAAGCCTGGAATTTCCACGGGATCCGCTTTCCTCCTCCCCCTCTTCCTCCTGTTCGGAGTCAGAGGAATCATGTGGGAGGGAAATGGGGGAGGGGGGTTGTAGGGAGGAGGTCTATTCCTCAGAGGGCCATTGTTATGGTAGCGGGCTGTCTCCTCCTCTAGCTCAGTTTGATAAGCCAGATTAAGTGTGCTATCTTGAGGAGGGTCCCAGTATAGGACTGGATAAAGGCGTGGTCTGGGCTTAGAGGGAACAAGGGGCTCCTCAAGGGAGGGATTTTTGATAGGTTCCTCTGAAAGAGACAAGGGACTCTCATTCCCCTGGAGGGGCGAGCTCTGTTCTTTAGTCGAGTTTGGTTCTTCATTTTTTATCTTAGATTCTAAGATAGCGTCCTCGGCCAAGCTGAGGAGGTGCGAGACTTGTTGACTCGTGTCGGCTTCTTTAAGAAAGTCACGAATCAAGCCATAGAACCTGAACAGGTCCTTTTTTACTCTGCTGCCTCTCTTCCTAAGACTATGTTTTAGTTCAGTCACGAACACTGTTTCCTTCGAGAGTGTTTTTCCCATCATGCACACGTATTCCTTCCACTTTCCTAGCACACACACACACATACCTTTTTTAGAAACACTCTTGATTTTTAAATGCCTATGGGGGATGGGACAACTTACCCTACCTCGAGGCGTCTTGCTCAGCCTCTACCCGTTACGTCTTCGCGCCCGCGACAGCTGCTCCTCAGTTGTCC
>NW_025368080.1:0-5734 GCF_016433145.1 Gracilinanus agilis | reverse complement strand
GGGGGCTGGGGGTAGCTAGCCCAGGCCAGAAATAGTTCAGTAGACTGCCAGACTGATTTTTAAATCCAACATTCCCTTCTTTTTCTTTTGATCCTGAGGAATCATCCTCAGGTGGTCCTTTAAAGATTGGTGACAGCACACACCATATCAAGGGTGGGGGTTGTCAGGGAATGCTGATGCAGGACCAAAAACTAAATGGTGTTAATTCATTCCTTTACAAAAGCTGCTAGGCAGTTAAGAATAAGGGGAAGGGCACATAGTGGAAGCAAAGGGATTTTCCTGCCTATAGTTTGCCTGAAAAAAATTTTTCACTATGGGGGTACAGTGTTCTATGCTGTTTCTGGGGTACAATGTCCCACAATGTCCCATGCCGTCTCCCCTCCCCTCCTCCAAATGTCTAAGGGAAGAGGGTCGATGGTTTCCATCTTCTGTAGCTTCTTCAAGCTTAGAAGGGGCGTAGAATCTCTGAGAGGGGGAACAGGAGGAGGAGCTGTGGGCACAGGGTCTTCAGGGGCACCTCTGCAGCGAATGCCAGGGTCCTGAAGGCTTGGAGATCAGAGACTATTTCCCCAGACTGACAGGTCACAAGGGGGAGCATCCATCCCTAAGGCAGAAGTATAGAACCTAGGACTAGGGCAAAAACTAGAACACCAGATACAAAAAAAGAAAATTAGCACAATAGAAACTGATATTAAACATTAACATTTGGGTATCTTAGCCAACAGATTTTATCCCCAGAAATCATCCTCTGACAGGAATTAAACATTTTAGGAAATTTGATCCCTAAGTTGTTTGCAGAGTTGGCATGTGATGTTTCTGTTAAAAAATATCCTTCATAAGGCCCACATTAATATGGCATCTATAACTACTTGAATAACAATACTTTACAGATAAATTTCTTTATCCCAGATTCTGGAGGAAATCCAGAAAGCCCTGGGTTATTTCTAGGGTCAAGATCTGAACTTCAGCTGTGGTAAATTAAGGCTGCAAGCTACAAGTCATCTATCACTAAACTTCACCTACTTCTCAAAGTGTGTTCCCTAACAATTTGACAATTTTCAGTTATTAACCTAATAGGTTGTTTGGGGAAATGGAAACATTAATTTACAATTTGCATTAAGTGCTGATTATGGGAACTTGCTCCAAAAAGGGAAGGCAGATAGGAAAGCATTTCCTCACGTCCCAAGGGACACATAGTGAGGGGCTCCATGTGTAGGCCAAAGCTGTCACTGGCTCATGCCATCCTTGTGTCACTCAAGCATTAGTAGCTTAGATGGTCAGAAGAGGTCCAGTCCAAGTTGAGCCCTAGAATTGCCTCTCTAACCATCACAGAATATTCTCTGTCTTTTGCACTATATCACTATTGGATCCCAGAAGCCTTTTCCTTCCTTAAAAGACAAGTCTTTCCCATTACAGCTCAGAGAAATTCTGCTAAGCAGCATTCTGGAAACAATTTCCATACCCTCAAACAAGCCTTTCACATCCCTACCAGGCTGATCATTCAGTTATTCTTACATATTTTGGCAATAATTAACATATCACACTTTAGTCACAAAACCTGAATTAAGGAACAGGAGTGCTGGATTGAGTAGCTCCACAGTAAATATAAATCAGGGCTGTATCGTCTCCTGTACCTGGGCCGTCTGAAAGACTAAGACAAGCCAGACAGGAATCTCTTCAGTGTAACTTTCAAGAGATATTCCAGAACTATTTATGATTTTCCCAACACCATATACACTAACTTTAGAAATTATCCCTAGGTCAGGGATCCAATTAAAAGAGTAGAACATCTATCTATTCTCTTTCACCTCCCTATCTGTTCTATTTCATCTCTCCTTCTCTCTCCTTCTTCCTCTCTCTTTTCCCCTCAAACCCTCTGCTTAAAAAGCAGAACACAACTTCCATTTACCCATCAGGAATCTGCATACTCAGGACATCCAAATCTCTCTTCTTTGGTATTCAAACACAACACACCTTACCTCTTCACTTTCTCTGACTCTCTATTACCATCACAAAAACAAACATACCATTTAGTATCCCTTCAAATGCTAATCAATAACTCCCAAGAATTGACACTGTAACTTTAGCATAGTGCTCATTATAAGATTCAGTTCATAGTACAAATTGGTAAACTGAGGTAACCACTGAGTATTGAACAAAACCCATGGTACAGTCAGGTTTACAATGAGCTTTTGCTTACATTCAAACAACACTTTAAGCACATGTTTTAGCAACAATTTACATAAAAATCATACTTAAAGGAATATCATAAAGCATGTAGTATTACAGGGTCTATTTTCAATTACAAGATTTGAAACCTTTTAAGCACTATAAACCTTAAAGAAAGCCTTTTGACCAGCAGGCTGCTTATCTATTTTCAAGACCAGGAAGTGAAATGTAATAATGAAGTTAGTTAATTTTAATACACTGAGATGAAAAACCATTTATGATAACTTTTAAACCCAAAAAATATTTTTAATCAATTTAAACAGATACACCTCTGGCCACACCCTGATAGCCAAAGCCCAGAGGATCTCAGACAGACCCCCCACTCACTAAATGCCTGAGTGCAAGGAGTCATGTCCACGCTCTTTGAAAAGGATACTTCTAAGCTAAACTTGGAGTCCTCTCATCCTCAGGGCCTCCTTCTTGAACCCAGGGGTTCACCATTTGCACCCCTATAACAACTGTACTGCTAAAAAAAGAACCTGTTTACAAGATATCCATGACTTTTCTATCAGCTTTTACTTGCTTGAACATCTCTTTAAAACTCTGAAGTATACAATTAAAATATACTCATCTTTAAACTCTTTCAGATCTTACTTATGTACTGTGTTGCTATATCAGTTCCTAAGTATCAAAGTGGAACAATTAAAAGTATTTCTTTCTTTTCCTTCCTGTTTGCAAGGAAGGGTTTATGAGCAATTTACCCTAAGGCTGCCTGGCTTGATTTAGGTTTTTATGACTTAACAACCTTGTCTCTTATCTCTCTTTACCAAGTGAGATCACCTACAATTTAAAATTTAGCATGTACCAAAATCTTCCTAATAAATTATTTTCAACAAACTTTAGTTTGAACTCCACAACTTCCAAATAACTTTAAGTCCTTTAGCAATCTTTCAGTATTTAAACAACTGAATTTCAAAGCCATTTACTTTTATTCCTTTCAGACCTCTGTTTAAACAGAATAGAACCTCTAGTTCAGTTTCCTTTTACCTCAAAGCATTGTTTACATAACTGATTAAATTCCATCAATATTATTCTGATTTACCATTTGTTCTAGAATTCACACCTATTATTTCTTTATCCATTACTCTTATTTCCTCTGGCTTCTCCTCCTTTACCATTATTGCAAAAAGAGGAAAGTTACTATATTTAATTGTATGTAATCCTATTAGCTTCTTGGGCTGGTCAAATTTTCTCTTGTTAATTTCATACAGTTCATATATTCTTAACCTATTGAAAAACTTAATTCTCTTTATAGTCCAAATGCATACATATTTTGTATTCATTCATCATTACTTTCTAGCAATTTGAGTCTAAATGCATGTTAATCTCTAGATCACAAATTCCTTCTTATACACTGCACACATTTTTACCAAATTTTCAGTACCTGTATTATTAAAACCCATGCACAGATTAACCACTTTAAAAACTTCTTGTGTATCATATGATTACATGTTGCTAGTTCTGACAGCACATACATTAAAAGAACATCTCATTTTAAAATCCCAAGTTTAAATTCTGGAATAAGTTCTCAATAATAACATTACAACTTTTTCTGAATGACTTTTACATCTACAAAGTAGCCAATACAATTTTTGACCTTATAGAATAAACATTTCCTCTCTGTCAGACTGGCTATTAACCACATTTAGACGATTCTCAATTCACTGAAACCAAGGCTTAACAAACTTCTAACCATGAGTTTTTGTGCTCAATAAAATCTGGTTAATATTTCACATTTGACTGACAGTTACCACAATAAATAAAATTACATTGTATCATATCAACATCATTAGCAATCCTCAACCCTTAAAATCAGATCTTAAGTGAAAATGCTTCCAATTGTGGAGTAAAATCTCCCTTTTCTGCTCTGAATTTTTCTTTTTCACTCCTTTGGGGGCCCATCCAAAGGAAGAAAGAGGAAAAATCATTGAACAGATATTTTCTTTTGTCCTCTGCTGAGGATTTTTGACTGTGGGAAGTTCAATCTTTCAACTCCCCCTCTTTTTTTTTTTTTTTTAAGAATACATAGAGACAAGACTGTGACAAAGACAACAATAAACAAAAACATACAACCTTATGATAAGCATGCTTTAAAAGGAAAAAATCAGTTCTTTAGGATCCATGTTTAAAAAGAAATATTTGCAGTGAGAAAGCTCATTAAAACAGTTGCAGCACACTGGCCCCTTCAACTGAGGGTACTCAGGTACAGCCATCAGCCATCTGATTGGCTGAGCTGACTTCCTTGTCCCCTAACTCTCCCTGTGCTTTACACTCTGATTGACCAAACTTGTCTCTCTTTTTGGCTGTGATTTCTAACAAATGCTTCTTGTAGCACCTAAACAAACTGCTATTTGTTTACAGTGGGCATTGGAAGTGAGCTGTTCATTAGGCTGGCTGTGTTTCTTAAGGAAAGAACTTTGAACTTTCAAATCCCCTCCTGTTCAGATGTTAAATCTGCCTCCAGGTCTGAGAGGTTTATTTAGAATCCTCTCCCTATTCAAATATTGTCTGCTGCCAGAGTAGCACAGTTCCTCCAGTCTGAACTGTTAAGTCTGCAGCCCCAGCAGCAGTTTCTCCAGTCTGGGAGGTGAGAAATGTAGATGTGGGAAGGGGAATTGCCGAATGTTTGCAGTTTTCCCCTCTGAACTCGCCTTGAAGCTGGGGAAACCAGCAAGCACCAGGTTGACTCTCCCTGGCTCATGATAAGGACGGAAATAACACCAAAGACACAGACCCAGCCAGGACACACAAAAGACGAACTAAGGACAGTTTAAACCTGACAGATTCCTGACTGGCCAAGACAACACAAAACAAAGGTGCGCACACTCACACTCACTTGCCTGGGGGAGCCCAGACAGATCCCAAACAATTAATGTGGGGATCCTGCCTCAGTCCTCTCTCTCCTCCCCACCTCCAGTGCGTCCACTGGCCTTCCTCAGGGGACTCGAACCCCTGACTTGGGGCCTCAATTCCCCAAGAAAATCCGGCTGGACTCGAACCAACCGGAAGGACTCCAAAGACAAACCTCGAACCTTTTGCTTTGGGGTCCTGTGAGGCCTCGAACCTCACCAGTTCCCGTAGTAATTCCAAGGGAATAGAGAGATCAATTGGTCTACGTGGCCTGCCAGTCACACACAGCACTTGCTCCCAGGGTTTCCGACCTTTGTCCGAATGGATCAAAAGGAACTGCGTACTTTCCCCAGTCCTCTCTCAGAAACAGGTAGAAGGGGTGCCTGTGGCTGGTAAGCTTGGCTTAGGTTCCTCCGTATCAATCCCGGAGCGGCGGGGCAAGCCGAAACACTTAGCTGTATGCTTACCAGGGCATCACCTTCCCCATCAGTTCAATCACACATCCACACACATGCAGAAAGGGGCCTGTGGCAGGCTCCCTCCTCATGCAATGCAAGCACACAATCACACAACCACATGCACAGGCCACCCAACCCCAGATCTCCTCACTCTCTTGGCTCTTCTGGCAGCGGGTCCTTTCCTGGCCATGAGAGAC
>NW_025368079.1:0-1426 GCF_016433145.1 Gracilinanus agilis | reverse complement strand
CCTCCCATACCCATGGCCCAACCAAGAGAACAGTTGAGCCTAGGCAAGATGAATTGGACAGTAGGATTGAGTAACAAGACCAGGGGGCACAGGAGGGCTAAGAAGGGACAATGCCTTTCTTTCCGAACTCTGGGATGGGGATGAGCTCAGGGTAGGAAGGGACTCAGTGAACAGAACACTTTTTTGCTCATCTGTAAAATGGAGATGATAATGGCACTAAATTCACAGGCCTGTTGAGAGGATCAAATGAGATAATATATGTAGAGTGTGTTATAAATATAACCATGCAAAATAAATATTATTATTAACTAATTAAAATAAATAGCATACAGAGGGCAATGGAGAAATGCATGGTGGGTATAATTAGGCTCTGACACATAACAGCTAGGGTAGCAGACCAGGAGAAAAGGATATGATTAGGGAAATATCTTATCAAAAAAGAACGTAGGAAGTGGATAGAGAGTTAGGCCTGGAAATAGAAGGCTCTGGGCTCAAATCTGCCCTCAGACACTTCCTAGCTGTGTGACCCTGGGCAAGTCATTCAATCTTGTTTGCCTAGCCTTTACTGTTCTGTTTTAGAGTTGTTACTAAGACAGAAAGGGTTAAAAAAAAAAAAGATGAAGATGGATTGATCACATAGCAAGAGTGAGATAAACATGTGGGCCTCCCGAGTGCTACACTGGCATCTTTATAGGATCAGAGGAAAGTAAGGAAGACTTTCACTGTATTGGCTGGAACTTCTGTGACTAACATGAACATGTATCATGCCAGATGGACAGGCATGAATGGGTTGTCATAAGGATCACGAGAGGGAATACTCAAATAGGCAAGGCCATAGAACTCTAAGTTTTCGAGGATGCTGCTAACAAGAAAAGGCCATAGGTTTGAGTCTCAAGGATGTCTATTAGCCTTACCTGGAGAAAAACTTCATTACTCCTTCTCAAAGTGCACCTGCGGCCTTATCCATCCATCTCCTACATCATATTATTTGGTCACAGGCATCTGAGGACATGGGGTAACTATAGGAGTCGTGAACTCTTTAGCACAGACATAGTGCAGCTCCAGGAGAAAATAACTCAGAGTTCATGTCCTGCCGAATCAATAGGGTCATCTTTGTACCCAGGAGAACATTTGAAGGCCTTCTTTTTTAATAACAACAGTTCACATTTACACAACACTGGATTGTTTATAAATAGCTTTCCTCATAACAGTCTGGTGGGGTGGATATTTTCAGTACTTTGAGGTTGTATAATTTCATTAGTTTGGAGACTTCCTCTAGAGAGGCAGTTTATGACCCTCTAAAAATGGCCTTTAAGAATTAATGTGGCAAAAAATAAAAGAAAGGAAGAAAGGGAGGACGGAAAGGAGGAAGGAAGGAAGGAAGGAAGGAAGGAAGGAAGGAAGGAAGGAAGGAAGGAAGGAAGGA
>NW_025368078.1:0-8108 GCF_016433145.1 Gracilinanus agilis | reverse complement strand
TTTTATATGTTATATTGTATATATCATATAATATATTTATGTCTCTATAGTTATACTTTATTTATATGCTTATTCAATATATGGCATATTATTTATATATTTATATTTTTTGGATATATTTATATAATATAGTGATCCCTCACCTATTGCCGGAATTACGTTCCAGAGACCCCTGGGATGGGTGAAAATTCGAGTGCAGTCACTAAGCCAATCAGCACTCAGGATATAGAACACAGCTCTGTGGTTGGTCACTTTTCATTCCTTCAGCCAATAGTGTCCCGTGTACAGTCTCACAATGGCAAACATGTAAGTGGTAGTGGCATACTGCATTTCCATTGTGTACAGTATGGTATTCATCCCCAAAATGCTGTGATAAAGGGAAAACTCCACGATACAGAATTAAATATATATATTTTTTAAACCCATGATACAGCGAAGCCACGATAAGTAAACCACAATATAGCAAGGGATGACTATATATAACATACGATTTATGTTTTTATTCATTTATTTTATTTTTTATGTTTTATTTGTATATTTATGTGATATATATTTATATTATTATATGCAATTCACATTACGTGTGATTAAAATATTATATATATATATATATATAATGATTTCTTAATTTCTTCTCAAGCAGTTATGTCACACAGTATAGAGTCTTGGGCCTGGAGCCTGGAAAATTCATCTTTCTGACTTCAAATCTGGCCTCAGACTCTTAGTAGCTATGTGACACTGAGAAAGTCACTTAACCCTGTTTGCCTCCTTCTCTTTACCTGTAAAATGAACTGAAGAAGGAAATAGCAAATCACTACACTCCTGTATCTTTGCCAAGAAAACCCCAAATGAGATCACAGAGTCTAATACAACTGAAGAGTAAATTTTTTTCTTAATAAGAAATTTCTTAATAATAGCAAATATTTATATAACACTTTGAAGTCATGTACATGTATGTGTGTTATCTATGCATACAAAAAACCACATAATTCATATATATCTATATAAATGCATATATGCATTTTTACATATACCTAAATCTTTATGTATGTCTCTTTATTTTATATACACAGATGCATGCACACATATAAACAAATATAAATGTTTTTATGTCTAGATCTAAAGAATACCTGCATATATGTCTAACGTATATGTGTGTAATTTGCTTAGACATATTTACTGGAGTCATGGGCATGAATGAGATTGTTAAGAGAGAGAGTTTAGAAATAGAAGAAAGTAGAGGACAGAACTTTGGTGATCATCCACCTTCAGGAGTTGAAAATAGAAAGTGGCTCCATGGAAACTGATGGAGCAGAGGTGAGAGAGGTAGGAGAGCCAAAAGGGTTTTGGTGTCTCAGAAGTTGAAGGAGAAAAGACTATTCAGATGATGTGCTTAACAGTGACAAATGCCACAAAGAGGATGAGAGCTGCAAAGAAGTCATAAAGGATGGAGATTGAAAATGAGACATTGGGGGCAGCTGGGTAACTCAGTGAATTGAGAGCCAGGCCTAGAGACGGGAGGTCCTAGGTTCAAATCTGACCTCAGACACTTCCCAGCCGTGTGACCCTGGGCAAGTCACTTGACCCCCATTGCCTACCCTTACCACTCTTCTGCCTTGGAGCCAATACACAGTAATGACTCCAAGATGGAAGGTAAGGGTTTAAAAAAAAAAAAAAGAAAATGAGACATTGGATTTTGAGATGTAATCCACAGTGGAGCACCTCAAAGTCTGGGTTTATACCTACTAGAATAAATTTGGGAAATAGTTCCCTGTCTACTTTCCTTCCCAATAACTTTTTTGTTGGCTTGGAAGGCCCCATCTACATTTATCTCTGGGAAACTTCTGAATACACCTAGCTATTCCTCATATCAACCTTTTTTTTTTTTTAAATGTAAAAGAGTCTCTAACTCCTATCCAAGTTTCCAGGTAACATAAATATTGTATTAGGTAAAGGAATAGGACAAACTTTATTTTACATCACAAAAAAAATGCATAAAACACACTAAGAACTCACAGTAGGGATGCTCATCAATTGGGGAATGACTGAACAAGTTGTGGTATCTGATTGTGATGGAATACTACTGTGCTATAAGAATGACAAGCAGGATGATTTCATAAAAACAGGAAGATTTAGATAAACTAATGCAAAATGAAGTGAGTAATAACAATATTGCACTATGATCCGCTGTGAAGGATTTAGCTCTTCTCAGCAATACAATGATCCTAGACTAGTCTGAAAGAGTCATGATGGAAAATGCTATCTACCTCCAGACTTTGAATGCAGACTGAAGTTTACTTTTTAATCTTATTTTTTTACTTTTCTTATTTTTTTAATCTGTGTTCTCTTTTGCAACATGGCTAATATAGAAATACGTTTTGCATGAGTGTAACTGTAACATGACTCTCAGAGTTCTTGCCTCCTCAAGAAGAGGAGAGGGGAAGGAAGAAAGGAGGGAATCTGGTATGTGAAAATTATAAAAAATGAATGTTAAAAATAATTTTTACATATAATTGAAAAAAAATAAAATAAAAGCATTCCTTAAAAAAATCGTTCATAGCATCTCAGGAACAATTAATGATTTTCTTCCCTCCCCAGAAAATTCTACTTCCTCCTCCTTCCAGCCCTATAGAGAGTTCTCTATACTTTGGACTCTCTTTAGAAGAAAACCAAACTTTAGAACTCTAGATATGCAGCCCCTGCACAATATATCTAGTCTCACTGTCATCCTAGGAACAAACGAAAGTCTCCAACTTTAGGGTATTTTCCTATGGGCTTGGACTCAACTTGGAAGGAAAATTAAGTTGCAATCTTCTTCCCAAAGGACCTGCACTATCCAGAAAACTCAAGGTAATAGGGAGAACAGAATCAAGGTTTTTGCTTCTTCATGTCATGGCTTTCGTTATTTGATGCTTCTATAGTTACTGAAGCTGGGAAGGAGCATATTCAGTCATTCCCCTCTTCCCCCCTCCCCTAAGACTAATGCTACCAAGGAGCTTCCTGTTTTTGCCCAGAAGGCTGAGGTCCTCAGCCCTTGAACTTGGAATTTCTAAAGAGGCAACCCTGAGGTTGACACCATTCAGGAACTCCCTCTTCTCTCTCTAAAAAGAAGGCTGGATGCTGGAGTTCTCTTCTTTCCAAGATATAGATGCTATTCAGGAATGTCTCCCCCTCTATCTAATAGGCTGGATCCTGGAACTTGGGGAAAATTAGGCTTCTTTGTTTTTCTTATAATCTTATTTGGATACAGGAGGCAAATTCTCAGTATTAAAAATCCTCCTCCCTAGAAAAATCTTCCTCTCTCACCATAAGTGGGTGGGAGGAAAAGCTTTGTTCTCTCAATAACCAGTGCTTCTGCTGCCTGGTCATTCTTTTGAAAAATGGAGACTGGAAACTCCCAATTATAGACCTAGCATAAAAGGGTGGTTCTGGCTCACAGTGATTCCAACCAACCAAATCATCCCTAGTCACTGAGATTCAATTACTGCTCATTCAGTGCCAATAGGAGGCATACAATCAGAGTGCTAAAAGAAGGCTCACAATCCTATAAGTTCATTAAGTTGGACAGGAAACTTTCCTGACCAGCTTCTTAAAATGATTAGAATGCCCTTTGAAAGGACAGTTTCAGAATAGCCATGATGGCAGAAGCCAGATTGCTAAATGTTAAAGACAGAATGGGTTGTAAAGCAATGTTGGTATCCAATATAGAACCCTTTTTTGAAGAAAATGTATCCCTTTTATTATTAATTTAACAGTCACCTACAAACACAAACATTTCAATATTCAAAGAACAAAGATTATAGATGAAACTATAAGCTTCTTACATGCTGCTTGTTTTTAAGCATGGATTAAATTTAACACATTAATAGCATAATTGCTTTGCTTGTTTGTTTCCCCCTCAAGAAACTTGACAGAGAATGAAAGGTTCAGAGGTATGATGGAAAGGGGAAAAAGTTAGATTAGCACTGGGAAGACTTGGACATATATTTAGACAGATGGGAAGGAGTCAGTGAAGAGTGAAAGACTGAAGATGCCTAAAGGCAAAGGAAAGGAAAAAGAAGAATCATTTATTTTTTCCTTTTAAAAAATTATTTCTCCAGTACCTATTCTATGTCAGGTATTGTTTTAAGCACTTTACAAATATTAATTCATTTTTTCCCTCTTAAAAGGGAAAAAAGAGGAAATGGTTGTAGAGTAGGTCCTGGAGGAAATGAGATTGATCACAGACAGGTATTAAGAAGTTTTCTTATACTTTGGTAAGAAATAGGGAAACTTACTAAAAATTGTTGATATTTATATAGCACTTTGAGGTTCACACAGCATTTTATATGTTATCATCTTTGATCCTCACAACATCCTTGGGGATAGGTGCTATTATTACCCTCACTTTACGGATAAGGAAACTGATACACACAGGGAGGTTAAGTGAATTGCCTGGAGACCCAACAACTAGAAGCATCTTAGACAAAATTTGAACTCAGGTCTTCTTCCTGCTCTCAATTTATTTATTCATCTATTTGTTTGTTTGTTTATTTTAATTATCATGCAAAACACATTTCCATATTGATAATTATTGTAAAAGCACACTCATACAAAACCAAAACCCCAAAATAAAACTGTAAATAAACCAATGCAAAAGATAGTATGCTTTGATTCTCATCCCCCAACTCCGGGAGTAACCAGCACTCCCCATTATAAGTCTTTCAGGATGGTTCCAGGTCATTGCATTGCTGAAAGTAGCCAAGTTTTCACAGCTGATCATTGTACAATATTGCTGTTACTATGTACAACATTCTCACAGTTCTACTTATTTTGCTCTGCATCAGTTCATCTAGATCTTTCCAGCTTTTTCTGAAATCACGTTTATCCTTTTTATGCTGTTTATACTTTCTTATCTGTTTATAATTTCCTTAAACCATAAATTGATAAACCATATCAGTTCCATAAACCATCCTGCTTATCATTTCTTATAGCACGGAACTCGGGTCTTCTTGAAGTCAAGTGCAACCTTCTATCTACCATGTCTCTGGCCTCTGAGAAATGAGTGGGAAGGAGGAGAGAAAGGGTAAGAAAGCTGAGAAGTTTTGAGTATTGGAAAAAGGGAAATAAGAGAGCCTGTTAGAGAGCCCCAGTCTTCTCAATGGAGCCAGAGGCTAATTTACTGGCTCTTTTAATATAGGATTTTAACCTTGTCATGTTGGCTTAGGGCAGACCTGTCAGTCACCCTTGGTCAGCCTGTAAATGTAGGAAAAGAAAAGTACATTTGTGGTCTTGAACAGAAAAGAAAACCTTTGGATTTTGTAAGGAATATTATGTAAGGAATAAGAGTAAGTAGAAAAAAGGGAGCAGATAGGTGGTTCAGTGGATTGAGAGACAGACCTAGAGATGGGAAGTCCTCGATTCAGATCTGACCTCAGACACTTCCTAGTTGTGTGATCCTGAACAAGTCACTTTACCCTCATTGCCTAGCCCTTATTGTTCTTCTGCCTTGGAACCAATGCACAATATTTATTCTAAGACAAAAGGTAAGAGTTTGTTTTTTTAAGTAAGTAGAAATTTTTGAGAAAAAAATATGGCCAGCGTCATCAATTTATAATTCACAAAATCAGTGTGGTTTAGTGACTTTATTTGGTGTCATACAGTAATTGGGGAGGCAAATACAAATTCTCCCAGTGTAAGAAAGGATCTTGCTAGAGGAGGGCTTGAAGGATCTTTTACTTTGAGCCTGGAAGAGGGTGAAAAAACTTATTGACTCTCAGCCCTTAGGAAACTCAGGCAATAAGGAAGTGGACAGAGGACTATTCTGATCAGTGACATTCTTGGTAGGGATAGCTATAGTGGAAGGAAGATTATAATAAGAACCAGAATTTATGTAATGCTTTAATATTTTAAAAACACCTTAGATATATTATTTTGTTTGATCCTAATAATAATTCTATGAGAGATGCTATTATTATATCCATTTTAAAGCTAAGGAAACATATTTAACTTAACTTAGCTTTAACTTTAACTTAAGGGAAAGATAAGGAAAAGGCTAAAGGTCATTAAATGACTTGTCCAGAGTCATATAGCTAGTAAGTATCCAAAGCAAGATTTGAACTCAGCTCTTCTTGACTCTAAATCACAATTCTAAATCCATTGCATCACCTAGCTGTTTTATAATGAGGAGAAAGACTCCTTGTGGGCACCTTGTTTGGCAAGAAACTATATTACTGCCTTGAAATTCAGGAGGCCACTTGGGATATATAATACCGGAGGCAATGAATGTAAAAGGCTGAGGTCTCTGGAGTGGGCCTCTTAGGGGAAGAAGGTGAAGGAGAAGGCCTCATTCAGTAGCATCTGACATCAATCAATCAACATTTATCAAGTGCTCTGTGCTAAGTGCTGGATTTGAGATTCAACTTGATGAGTTCAAGCCTCCAACACTCCCTGTGTGACCCTGGGCAAGTTACTTTTATTTGCCTCAATTTCCCAAGTGACAAAACAAGTTATTATCTTTGCAAGAAAATCCTAAATGAGGTCATGAAAAATCACTGAACAAGCAAAAGAAAACAAAGCTATCCCTGGAATATGTGTAAATGGAATTAGCTCTAACCCATTCATAGTCAAAACTATACTTACTCTATGCATCTAGATTATATCATCCCCACTTCCCTCAGTGGGGAGGGGAAATGAGTTGCCCACATGTGACAATAAGTAACAAATCAAGAACAAGGGACTGCCCTTTGGGCAGTCCAAATCAGTGTAGAGGCTGCCATTTGTCCACTTGAATTAGAGGTAGACCCACAGGAAGTGATGAGAGACACTATCTCTTCAAGTATGTTGGTTACTTCCTGTTGAGGGAGTTCCCGCTTTGAACTTGATGCTGAAGGTTCTCAGCTGAGACCTCAGACTGCTTCCACTCCGAATTGTCACGTGAGTAAGTTAGGCTGACTTCCTTGGCCTACCTTGGCGTTTTTTCCAAACTCTAGCTTCCGTAGGCTCTTGCCTCTCTGATTGCTAAGGCTTTTGGCCTATAGTTCAGTTTAATTAGCCTTTTAACCCTCTCTCTCTGTCCAGGCCTCTGCAGGCCTGGACTATCCTCTCCCTCTCTCTATTTTCCTACCTTTTACCTTCCTAATTGTAAATAAACTACCTTAAACCCAATCCCGACTTGGGTCTATTCTAATTATGGAAATCTATCTGAATTATTGATTCCTGGAGGCCACACTTTAAATATTACCTATAAAATACCTAAAATCTCCCTCATACAATATGAAATGAGTTTCCTGGCCACCTAAGGATGGTCATTGCTGGTAAATGTTTACCAACATACATACAATATACTTTTAAGTTTAATATGCATTATTAACATCTTCTCCATCACTTTCTTAAGTCTAAACAGCTAAAACAATAAATTCATCCCTAATTTGTAGTTTGCCAATTTCTGAGGTGTAAATATTCACACTGTCGATTTAATTGTCAACTCTGAGTACCATGGGAGCTGTTTCCTGCCCACCCCACCTCAGATCTCACAAAGTCCCCCTGACATGGAGATGGAGGTCCTTCAAAAAAGTTCATGTTTATTGTAAAGCATGGAAATTTCCATTCTCTGCCAGGCTAACCAGATGCATTTTATGTGGAGATGGAGGAGAAAGAAGGATCTGTAGAAGAAGGGGGAAAGAAAGGGAATACACATTTATGTACTCCCTGCTATGTTTGAGGTAGACACTTCAGTAGAGTAAATTAAGGCAACCGAGGCTAAGTAGTTTGCCCAGAGTCATATGGCTAGTAAGTTTCTAAGGGTGGATTTGAACTCAAGTTCTCTTGACTCCAGACCCAGGGCCCCATCTGTCAGCCTAGGCACTAAATGCCACTCTTTGCTAATTGCATATGCTTTCTGTTAGGGTAAAGTAAATCTTTTAATTGTTAAAAAAAACTTGCCAGTATCTCATTCTGCTCCATCACTGAACCTAAACAAAAAGGATACTGTTTTAAGGCCAAACCCTAAGAAGGGTCATTAAGGCATCTTTTCTTTCCTCTCCCTCTTTTTCCCTCTCCCTCTCCCTCTTTTTCCCTCTCTCTTTCCCTCTCCCTCTCCCTCTCCCTCTCCCTCTTTTTCCCTCTCC
>NW_025368077.1:0-1611 GCF_016433145.1 Gracilinanus agilis | reverse complement strand
TATTTGCTTCCGTTTTATGAGAGAGTTCATCCCATTCACATTCAGAGTTATAATTATAAGTTGTGCATTCGCTGACATTTTCGTATCCTCCCCTATTCCTACCCCTTCTCCTTAAACTATTTCCTTTAAGACCAGTGGTTTGCTATTAAGACCCTATCCCTTATCCCCTCCCTTGACTAACTTCCCTTTCTACTCCCTCCCTTATTATTCCTCTCTTTTTGTTTTTAAAGGCCTAATGAATTCCCTCCCCCTTCTTCTCCCTTCCCTTTTTTTGACCTCCCCACTCCCCTGCTCCTCTTGGTTTATCCCTTCTGACTTTCTCAGTAGGGTTAGATAAGAGTTTTATATCCCATTGGATAGCATAGCTACTCTTCCCTCTCCGGGTTGATTACAATGAGAGTAAGGTTTAAATAATGCCTCTTAATGTTCTCTTCCTCTCTTTCTTATAATAGTATTTGTCCCCTCTCCTTCCCATGCCCTCTTTGTGTGTAATATAATATCTTATTTTTCTTATTCACTCAAGTTTCTCTTGGTGTCCCCTACTATTCACCCCCCTCTTTCCCATCCCCATATCATCTTAGACCATTTAGTATTCTACCCTCTCCCTGTGAATTATTCTTCTGAATACTATAATAGTGAATAGAGTTCACTACCGAGAATTATACATAGCATTTCTCCACATAGGAATACAGATAATTAGATCTTACTGAGGCCCTTAAAAAGGCAAATTTAAAACTTTTGAGTTTTCTTTCTTTCCCCTCTGTTTCTTATTTACCTTTTCATGTTTCTCTCAATTTTTGTGGTTGGATATCAAACTTTCCATTTAGCCCTGGTCTTTTCTGTGCAAATACTTGGAAATCTTCAATTTGTTGAATGCTCATACTTTCCCCTGGAAGTATATATTCAATTTTGATGGGTAGTTGATCCGTGGTTGCAGGCCCAGCTCTCTTGCCTTTCTGAATATCATATTCCAAGCTTTGAGGTCTTTTAGCATGGAGGCTGCCAGACCCTGTGTGATCTTGATTGGTGCTCCTTGATATTTGAATTGTCTCTTTCTGGCTTCTTGTAAGATTTTTTCTTTTACTTGGAAGCTCTTAAATTTGGCAGTTATATTAATGGGTGTTGTCTTTTCAGGGTCAAGTGTAGAGGGTGATCTATGGATCCTTTCAATGTCTATGTTGCCCTCTTGTTGTAGGACTTCAGGGCAATTTTGCTGAATAATTTCTTTTAGTATGGAGTCCAGGTTTCTATTAATTTCTGGTTTTTCTGAAAGACCAATGATTCTCAAATTGTCTCTTCTAGACAGGTTTTCTTAGTCTGTCACTCTCTCATCAAGATATTTCATATTTCTTTCTATTTTTTCAGTCTTTTGACTTTGTTTTATTTGTTCTTGTTGTCTTGCGAGATCATTAGCTTCTAATTGCTCAATTCTAGCCATTAGGGACTGGTTTTTGGCTATAATCTTTTGGTTTTCGGCTATGATCATTTGGTTTTCCTTTTTAATCTGGTCATTTCTGGTGTTCACTTTGCTTATCAGTTCATTTGATTTCTGAGCCTCACTTTCCAATTGCAAAATTCTGCCTTTTAAACTGTTATTTTCTTGCCTGATTT
>NW_025368076.1:0-5612 GCF_016433145.1 Gracilinanus agilis | reverse complement strand
AGTACATGTGTGTTTATAGATGTAGATAGATGGATGGATGGATGGATGGATGGATGGATGGATAGATAGATGGATGAATAGATAGGTAGATACAGAGATAAACAGATACATATATGTATAGATATACACACATGCATGTATAACTATACACATGTATACCCATGCACAATTAGGTCCACACACATGATCTGTATGTGCGTACCTATATGTACAGTGTATTTATATTGTTATATTGGTTAAACAGTGATATTTGTGGGAAGCTGTAAAAATGCCAGTGGTCTGTAGCAATCAGGACTTAGTTGTCCCTTGGTATATGTAGAGCACACACACAGGCTCTCAGCAGGCTTGAGTGAAAAGGGAGAGGCACGATCTTGGGAGTGCTCCTTGCTTCCACCCCCTCCCGCCAAGCAGTTAGGAAATCAGTTACAAATGGGGGATGATCTGTTATCTTCCGGGCTCAGTCAGGAAACCAGGAAGGATGACACTCCTAGAGATGTGAACTTTCTCTAAACTATTTCCCCACAGGTTTGAGTAAGGACAAAATAGTAAAGGCTTGATGTCTTGAAGCTTTCAGGGACAGAGGATGGGTCAGGCTTTGGGCCACACGGCAAAAGGAGCCCAGCTTGAGGAGATGTAAGTATTTCCCTAAATAATAGCCAGGCACAGCTCCCAAATGATGCAGGGTTTAATGATATGTGGGGAAGGGAAAGAAGGGAGATTTGACAAGGATAAAATAAGGTCAGGGAAGCCCTAAACTGTTAGCTCCAAGCAGCCCCTCCCCCCAGAGGGGAAAGGTATCTTGGGTAGCTAATTAGCTCTCTAACCTAATAGATAATCTTCTCCTATAGTCTAAATAACTAATAAGAGGTAGCTATGAATGTTGACTGAAAGTCTAGTCAAGCTAAAGCAGGTTGGCAAGCAGAGAACTAAATGGCTTGGTTAAGATTCAAGCCTAAAGATCTGGGATCAGCAAACAGAGTGACCTCCTCACTTCCAAACCCTGGAATCAACTGACCTTAACTGCCTTAAACTGCCCCCTCGCCGAGAGTTCTGGGGGGCCCCCTGGAATTCTCAGCTGAGGCTTGACCCCCTTTCTTACAACTGGAATTCCACTCTGTCATATCAATGTCACAATATGTATAACATAAACACATTGAAATTATGCACATGTATAATATGTGCATGTGTATTTATGGCCACACATGTAATACACCACACATGTGTATATGCGATATTTCTAGATATTTACCAACAGCTTAGGCATGTATAATAACTACATATGTGCACATAACATACACATGTGCACATGTAGGTATATGCAGTATGACAAAATGTATCTGTATGTTTTGCTATATATGTGTATGTATAATAATGTGTATACAGACTGTCTTATGACACACATGTATATGTATACTCTGTGTGTATATGCACCCAGAATACACATGCATCTACAGAGACACTAATGCTGTACACATGTGTATGTATATTATAGGTGCACATATATTTGGTAATGTATATCAATGTGATAATGAATATATATATATATACACATGCATATGCCCATGCATATTTATGTACACTTATATGTACATCACATGGGATACACAATATATTCACTTCTATATATAACATACACTTGTGGTGTCTGCAAACATATACTTGGTAATGTATGTCACTAATATAGGCACATACATGTGGTATATCCATACATGTTATATTATATGTCATACTTGTTGCCATATATTTACATATATGTTTATGTATGTTTATGTGTACCCATGCATGGGGGAAGATACTGTCTTGGGGAACACACTGCTGTAAGGGAATTGGGGTGATGATATGATGGTCTACTTAAAAAATCCTAGAGAATCAACTAAAAAGCTAGTAGAAATAATCAACAACTTTAGCAAAGTTGCAGAATACAAAATAAATGCACATAAATCATCAGCATTTCTATATACTTCTAACACATCCCAGCAGGAAGAAGTAGAAAGACAAACATCATTTAAAATCACCCTAGACAATATAAGATGCTTAGGAATCTATCTACCAAAACAAACACAGGAATTATACAAACACAACTACAAAAAACTTTCCAAATAATTAAAACTAGATCTAAACAATTGGGAAAACATTGAGTGCACATGGGTAGGATGAACTAACATAATAAAAATGACCATTCTACCAAAATTAATTTACCTTTTTAGTGTCATACCTATCAAACTACCAAAAGACTTTTTTTACTGAATGAGAAAAAACTATAACAAAGTTCATTTGGAAGAATAAAAGATCAAGAAAATCAAGGGAAATAATGAAAAAAAAAAAACGTAAAGGAAGGTGGCCTAGCAGTACCAGATATTAAACTATACTATAAAGCAGTGGTCATCAAAACGATATGGTACTGGCAAAGAGACAGAAGGGAAGATCAGTGGCATAGACTTGGGGTAAGTGACGTCAGCAAGACAGAATATGATAAACCCAAAGAGCCCAACTTTGGGGACAAAAATCCACTATTTGACAAAAACTGGTGGGAAAATTGGAAAACAATATGGGAGAGATAAGGTTTAGATCAGCATCTCACACCCTACACCAAGATAAATTCGGAATGGGTGAATGACCTGAATATAAAGAAGAATATAAAGTAAGTAAATTAAGTGAGCACAGAATAGTATACCTGTCAGATCTCTGGGAAAGGAAAGATTTTAAAACCAAGCAAAAGTTAGAAAAAATTACAAAATGTAAAATAAATAATTTTGATTATATTAAATTAAAAATTTTTGTACAAGGGGCAGCTGGGTAGCTCAGTGGATTGAGAGCCAGGCCTAGAGACGGGAGGTCCTACATTCAAATCCGACCTCAGACACTTCCCAGCTGTGTGACCTTGGGCAAGTCACTTGACCCCCATTGCCCACCCTTACCACTCTTCCACCTAGGAGCCAATACACATGTTAAGGGTTTTAAAAAAAAATGTTTTTGTACAAACAAAAACAATGCAACCAAAATCAGAAGGGAAACAACAAACTGGGAAAAAATCTTTATAACAAAAAACTCTAACAGAGGTCTAATTACTCAAATATACAAGGAGTTAAATCAATTGTATAAAAAAATCAAGTCATTCCCCAATTGATAAATGGGCAAGGGACATGAATAGACAATTTTCCAATAAAGAAATCAAAACTATCAATAAACACATGAGAAAGTGTTCTAAATCTCTAATAATTAGAGAAATACAAATCAAAACAACTTTGAGGTATCACCTCTCACCTGTCAGATTGGCTAAAATGATAGCAGGTGAGGGTAATAAATGTTGGAGGGGATGCAGCAAAATTGGGACATTAATGCATTGCTGGTGGAATTGTGAACTGATCCAACCATTCTGGATGGCAATTGGGAACTATGCCCAAAGTGCTCTAAAAGACTGCCTGCCCTTCGATCCAGCCATACCATTGCTGGGTTTTGTGATACAGAGAGGGGGGCATAACAGTTTTACAGGCTTTTGCTGAGTTCTTATGTCAGTTGAGAGGTTTTAGAATCTTGGAAGAGTTTCAGTTGGACCTGGGAACTCCTGGAAGGAACCAGGGTCCAGCTGAGCTCCTTCTTGAGATTGAAACCTAGCCTAAATTTGTAGTTTCTTTTGAGATTTGTTTAATTTAGCTAAATCCTTTGAATTTCCTACCCTACCTTATTCCTACCTTCATTTCCCTACCTGAATGTCTGAGAAGAGTGAATAGGAGAGTGGATCTGAGAGTTAGTTCAAATCTGTTATAGCTTAGTCTTACCCTTGAAACAAGTTATCTATTGAGTCTTTGTATCCAACTTCCTAACCCCTTTTGATTTCAAAATCACCTTGAGAGCTGAATAAAGGCAGGTCCTTTCTCAGTCTCACATTCCTGCTCCCCTTCCCCCACCTGAGGTTTCTCTAAGCTGCGGTTAGGGCTTCCTTGATCCTCTACCCTGTCAATCTATCCTAGAAGACAATAAACCCCTTTTATGTTTAAACAAGACCTTTTGGCTACTTCATTAGTTGATTAGTAAGAGGGGGAGGAAGAGGAAGAGAAACTACATACTCTCTGGGTGTGAGGGAAGCTGAGGGTATCCATTTTGAAGGAAGTGTAACTCCAATACAAGTCCCTTCCTGTGAAACTGACTAAAGCCTGGAGTCAATTTCAATCTGTCTTGGCTGACTCTAACTTGGCTGTATTGTGTCCTTTACTTGAAGGGATCAGTCTATTTCCCTTCAGTGTTTTGTCTTTAACTTAAGTCCCAGTCTGTATTTCCCTGCTGCTGTTTGCCTGTCTAGATTAATTCATCCTCTCCCTTGAAACCCTTGTTACCTCAGTGTTATACTCCCTGAACTCAGATATTCCCTTATTTCTCCTACCACCTCAACTACCATCCTTCATCATTGAACCTTCCTCATCCACTATATTGCCTTAACTTCCCTACTCCCTAGTCTATTCCCTTGATTACCTCCAGCCTTGGGTCCCTTGCCTTATCTTATTCCCTGATCCTACCAATTATTACCCCTACCTTCAGCCTCGTATTATATCCTGCAAATCCCATATTACACTCTCCTAATCCCTATATTACATCTTTCCAAGTCCCCTATTAGTTTGTACCCCAAAGAGATCATAGATAAACAGACTTGTACAAAAATATTTATAGCTGTGCTTTTTGTGGTGGCAAAAAACTGGAAAATGAGGGTATGTCCTTCAGTTGGGGAATGGCTGAACAAACTGTGATATAAGCTGGTGATGGAATACTATTGTGCTCAAAGGAATAATAAACTGGAGGGATTCCATGTGAACTGGAAAGACCTCCAGGAATTGATGCAGAGGGAAAGGAGCAGAGCCAGAACAACATTGTACAGAGACTGATACACTGTGGTAAAATTGAATATAATGGGCTTCTGTACTGGCAGCAATGCAATGACCCAGGACAATTCTGAGGGATTTATGGAATAAGAAGAGGAAACACAGAAGAAAAACAACTGCTTGAACACATAGGTTGAGGCGGACATGATTGGGGATGTAGACTCAAATCTATCACACCAATGTAACTATCAATAATTTGGAAATAGATCTTGATCGATGACACATGTTAAAATCAGTGGAAATGCACATTGGCTATGGAGGGGTGTGAATTTTTCCTAAAAAATAAAAAAAGAATTAAAAAATAGAATACTGTTAGGGAATTGGGGGTGCATAATGATCTAACAAAGAGAAATAAGAAGATGATGAATGTGAAAATCTGAGATGGAGATGGGGCTTAGCCACATGATATACTTTCTTTTTCTTCAGCCTCTAAGTAGCCCCGATCACTGGAGACATTAAGTCCTCCTCCAGCGTAGGAAATATCAGCCCTGAAAGAACCCCCGACAATAGTCAAGTGCAATACCCCTTGCTCCAGTGAGCTCCAGTGGCTCCCTATTATCTCCAAGATCAAATAGATACTCCTTTGTTTGGCCTTCAGAGCTTTTCATAACCTGGCTCCTTATCAGCCTTCCTACCCTACAATTACTCTCTCTCAGACACTGTTTAGTCAAGCAACACCTTCCTTCCTTTTTCTCTCTCTTCCTTCTCCCCCTCTCCCTCTTCCTTCTCCCCCTCCCC
>NW_025368075.1:0-3819 GCF_016433145.1 Gracilinanus agilis | reverse complement strand
ACATTAATGCATTGCTGGTGGAGCTGTGAACTGATCCAGCCATTCTGGCTGGCAATTTGGAATCATGCTCAAAGGGCTATAAAAGAATGCCTGCTCTTTGATCCAGCCATACCATTGCTGTGTTTGTACCCCAAAGAGATCATAGATAAACAGACTTGTAGGAAAATATTTATAGCTGCGCTTTTTGTGGTGGCAACAAATTGGAAAAGGAGGGGATGCCCTTCAATTGGGGAATGGCTGAACAAACTGTGGTATATGCAGGTGATGGAATACTATTGTGCTAAAAGGAATAATAAACTGGAGGAGTTCCAGGCGAACTGGAGAGACCTCCAGGAACAGATGCAGAGCAAAAGGAGCAGAGCCAGAAGAACATTGTACACAGAGACTGATATACTGTGGTAAAATCGAATGTAATGGACTTCTGTACCAGCAACAATACAATGACCCAGGACAATTCTGAGGGATTTATGGTAAAGATGCTACCCACATTCAGAGGAAGGACAGCAGGAGAGGAAACATATAAGCAAAACAACTGCTTGAACGCATGGTTTGGGGTGGACATGATTGAGGGTGTGGACTCGAAACTACCACACCAATGCAATTACCAACAATTTGGAAATAGGTCTTGATCAAGGACACATGACAAAACCAGTGGAAATGTGCATTGGCCATGGGTGAGGGGAGTGAGGGGGGCGAGGGGAAGAGGAAGAGCATGAATCATGTAACCATGTTAAAAATGAATATTAATAAATGTTTGAGAAAAAAAAGTAAAGGAGCTGCATTTATCAAGAATCACCTACCTGTCATGTAATCATCTAATTATCTTACCTGAAGAGGTACAACAAAAACTATTACAATGGAAATGAGACTGATGGTGATGATGGGCAGCACCTAAAACTTGTCATCATCAGATTTGTCTCTGAGAGAGAATAACATTCATACTCATTTGGATATAGAAATTTATCTTACCCTATAAAAAAGTATTAGGTGAACAAGAAGAGTGGGGATAATAGAAGGGAGAAGGATTTGGGGGAGGATGTAGTTAGAAGCAAACTTGGTAACAAATGAGGACAATAATCTAGCCTTTTTTTTTTAATCCCTTACCTTCCATCTTGGAGTCAATATTGAGTATTGTCTCATAGGTGGAAGATTGGTAAGGGTAGGCAATGGGGGTCAAGTGACTTGCCCAGGGTCACACAGCTGGGAAGTGTCTGTGGCCGGATTTCAACCCAGGACCTCCCGTCTCCAGGCCTGGCTCTCAATCCACTGAGATACCTAGTTGCCCCCTATCTAGACTTCTTTTATAAGCCCAAGGATACCAGCACTTGGAACAAGAATTCAGTATTTGATAAAAACTGCAGAGAAAACTAGAAAATAGTATGACAGAAATTTGGTATAGATCAATATTTTATAACCTATACCAAGATAGGTTCAAAACAGGTATGTGATTTGAAATAAAGGATAATACCATAAGCAAATTAGAGGAGCAATGAGTAGTTTACCTGTCAGATCTATAGATGAGGGAAGCATTTATTGCCAAATAGGAGATAGAGAACATTACGAGATATAAAATAAATAAAATGACTACATTAAAAAAAGTTTTGTAAAAATAAAACCAATGTAACCAAGAATAGAATGGAAATGTCAAACTGAAGAAAAAAATTATAGCAAGTATCTCTGACAAAGACTTAATTTCTCAAATATATAGAATCAATCTCAAATTGACAAATGATCTATAGATATGAACTGGTGATTTTCAGATAAAGAAAGGAAAACTATTTTAGTCATATATAAATGATCTAATTTGTTATTGATTATAAATATTAATGGAAATCTGAGATACACCCTTACACCTATCAGATTGGCTAATATGACAATAAAGTATGGTGATGACTAGTGGTAGGGTTGTGGAAAAATTGGGACAGTATTGCATTGTTGTGGATTTGTGAAGTCATCCAATCATTCTGGAGGACCATTTATATATATACCCAAAGGACTATAAAACTGCATATACCTTTTAATCCAGTTATATCCTTATTAGGTCTATGTAACAAAGAGGGTAAAAAAGGAAAGGAAGACTCATTTCTATACCAAAAATATTTATAGCAGCTCTTTATGTTGGCAAAGAATTGCAGATTTAGGGAATGTCCATCAGTTGAGGAATATCTGAACAAATTTTTATGTTATATGATTTTGATGAAATACTATTGTGCTAAGGAATTATTTAAATAGTAAGATTATTAAAAAAAAACAACCACAACTGGGAAAGACCTACATGAATTGATACAGAATGAAGTAAGCAGAATCATGACAACATTGTACACAGTAATAGCAATATTTTATGATGGTCAGCTGTGAAAGATAGCTATTCTCAGTAATGCAATGATCCAAGAAAACTCTGAAAGACTTTTGACAAAGAATGTAATCTAGCCCAAGAGGAAAAAAAAGGTGATGGAATCTGAATGCAGATTGAAGAATACTATTATGCATTTTGTTTTATTTGTTTCTGTGTTTTTATTTTGGGGATTGGTTTTACATGAGTACTCTCTCACAAAATGGCCAATACAGAAATATATTTAGCATGATTATATATATATATATATATATATATATATATTAATTAATTAATTAATATAAATTAATTAATTAGATTAAATTTCTTAACATCTGAAGGAGAGGTCAGGGAAATGAGGTAGAGACACAAATGGGATCTTATATTTTCAGAAAATATATGTTAAATTGTTATTACATATATTTGGAAAGATAAAATATTAAAATGAAAATAGATAAAAGACTCACACTCTTTGAATGTCTGATAGAATTCACTTGTGAATCCATCAGGCCCTGGCGATTTTTTCTTAGGGAGTTCTTTGATGGCTTGTTCAATTTCTTTTTCTGATATGGGATTATTTAGGTATTCTATTTCTTCTGCTGTTAATCTAGGCAGTTTATATTTTTGTAAATATCCGTCCATATCTCCTAAAGTGTTATATTTATTGCCATATAATTGGGCAAAATAGTTTTTAATGATTGCCTTAATTTCCCTTTCATTAGAGGTGAGGTCTCCCTTTTCATCTTTGATACTATCAATTTGGTTTTCTTCTTTCCTTTTTTTTATTAGATTGACCAGTACTTTGTCTATTTTATCTGTTTTTTCAAAGTACCAGCTTCTAGTCTTATTTATTAATTCAATAGTTCTTTTACTTTCGATTTTATTAATTTCTCCCTTGGTTTTTAGTATTTCTAATTTAGTTTTCATCTGGGGATTTTTAATTTGCTCACTTTCTAATTTTTTGAGTTGCATGCCCAATTCATTGGTCTCTGCCCTCCTTAATTGGTTAATATAGACATTCAAAGAGCAACTAATCCCAATACTATACAAATTATTTGATAAGATAAGCAAAGAAGGAGTCCTACCAAATTCATTCTATGACACAAATATGGTACTGATTCCAAAGCCAGAGAAATCAAAAACAGAGAAAGAAAACTACAGTCCAATCTCCCTAATGAACATAGATGCAAAAATCTTAAATAGAATACTAGCAAAGAGACTCCAGCAAGTAATTAAGAAGATCATTCACCACGATCAGGTGGGATTTATACCAGGAATGCAAGGTTGGTTCAACATTAGGAAAACCATCCACATAATTGACCATATCAACAGTCTAACAAACAAAAATCACATGATTATCTCAATAGATGCTGAAAAAGCCTTTGACAAAATACAGCATCCATTCCTATTGAAAACACTGAAAAGTATAGGAATAGAAGGACCTTTCCTAAAAATAATAAACAGTATATACCTAAAACCATCAACAA
>NW_025368074.1:0-10598 GCF_016433145.1 Gracilinanus agilis | reverse complement strand
CTTCATTGTCATTCTCTTCAATGAAATTGTTGATTGTTTCTATGATTCCTTCTTTGAATAGCTGGTTTTGGACAATCATATTATTTAATTTCCAATTAGTTTTTGATTTGCCTGTCCAGGTGCCCTTACTAATTATTATTTTTATTGCATTATGATCAGAGAAAGTTACATTTGTTATTTCTGCTCTTTTGCATTTCTTTGCAATGTTTGTATGCCCTATTACATGGTCAATCTTTGTGAATGTACCATGTGCAGCTGAAAAGAAGGTGTATTCCTTTTTGTCCCTATTTATTTTTGTCCACATATCAATTAAATCTAATTTTTCTAGGACTTCATTCACCTCTCTTACCTCTTTCTTACTTATTTTTGGGTTTGATTTATCTAGATCTGAAAGAGGAATATTTAGATCTCCCACTAGTATGGTTTTACTATCTATTTCCTTCTTGAGATCTGCCAGTTTCTCATTTATGAATTTGGATGCTATACCACTTGGTGCATACATATTGAGCAGTATTATTTCCTCATTGTTTATACTGCCTTTGATCAGGATGTAATGGCCTTCCCTGTCTTTTTTTTTAAGACTTTTTTTTTAAACCCTTAACTTCGGTGTATTGTCTCATAGGTGGAAGAGTGGTAAGAGTGGGCAATGGGGGGTAAGTGACTTGCCCAGGGTCACACAGCTGGGAAGTGGCTGAGGCCGGATTTGAACCTAGCACCTCATGTCTCTAGGCCTGATTCTCAGTCCACTGAGTTACCCAGCTGCCCCTTTCCCTGTCTTTTTTAATCATATCTATTTTTACTTTGGCTTTGTCAGAGATAATAATAGTGACTCCTACCTTCTTTTTCTCATTTGATGCCCAAAAGATTTTACTTGAGCCCTTAACCTTAAACTTGTGTGTGTCTACCCACTTCATATGTGTTTCTTGTAGACAACATATGGTAGGATTTTGGTTTCTAATCCACTCTGCTATTTGCTTCCATTTTATGAGAGAGTTCATCCCATTCACATTCAGAGTTATAATTATCAATTGTGCATTCGCTGACATTTTTGTATCCTCCCCTATTCGTACCCCTTCTTCTTAAACTATTTCCTTTTAAACCAGTGGTTTACATTAAGCCAGTAACCCTTATCCTCTCCCTTGATTAACTTCCCTTTCTACCCCCTCCCTTATTATTCCCCTATTTTTATTTTTAAAGGCCTAATGAATTCCCTCCCCTCCCTTTTTTGACCTCCCTAGTACCCTGCTGCCCTTGGTTTATCCCTTCTGACTTTCTTAGTAGGGCTAGATAGAGTTTTATATTTCAATGGATATAACTATTCTTCCCTCTCAGGGTTAATTACACTGAGAGTAAGGTTTAAATATTACCTTTTAATGCTCTCTTCCTCTCCTTCTTATAATAGTATTCATCCCTTCCCCTTCCCATGCCCTCTTTGTGTGTAATAGAATATCCTATTTTTCTTATTCCTTCAAGATTCTCTTGGTGTCCTCCACTATTCACCCCCCTCTTTCCCTCCCACCCATATCATCTTAGACCATTTAGTATTCCAACCTCTCCCTATGAATAATTCTTTTAATTATTATAATAGTGAATGTTATAATGGTGAACAGAGTTCACTACAGAGAATTCTACATAACATTTCCCCACATAGGAGTACCAATATTTAGATTTATTGAAGCCCTTAAAGAGGCAAATTTAAAAAAATATGAGTTTTCTTACTTTCCCTTCTGTTTCTTATTTACCTTTTCATGTTTCTCTTGATTTTTGTGGTTGGATATTGAACTTTCCATTTAATCCTGGTCTTTTCTGTGCAAATGCTTGGAAATTTTCTATCTTGTTGAATGCCCAAACTTTCCCCTGGAAGAATATAGTCAGTTTTGATGGGTACGTGATCCTTGGTTGTAAACCCAGTTCTCTTGCCTTTCTGAATATCATATTCCAAGCCTTGCGGTCTTTTAGTGTGGAGGCTTCCAGATCCTGTGTGATCCTGATTGGTGCTCCTTGATATCTGAATTGTCTCTTTCTGGCTTCTTGTAAAAATTTTTCTTTTACTTGGAAGCTCTTGAATTTGGCTATTATATTCCTGGTGGTTGTCTTTTCGGGGTCTAGTGTAGAGGATGATCTATGGATCCTTTCAATATCTATATTGCACTCTTGTTGTAGAACTTCAGGACAATTTTTCTGAATAATTTCTTTTAGTATAGAGTCCAAATTTCTATTAATTTCTGCTTTTTCAGGAAGACCAGTGATTTTCAGATTGTCTTTTCTAGACCTGTTTTCTTGATCTGTCAGTTTCTCATTGAGATATTTCCTGTTTCCTTCTATTTTATCTGTCTTTTGACTTTGTTTTATTTGTTCTTGCTTTCTTGATAGATCATTGGCTTCTACTTGCCCAATTCTTGTCTTTAGAGACTGGTTTTCTGCTATATGCTTTTGATTTTCCTTTTCAGTTTGGTCTGACCTGTTTTCCAGCTGTTTGATTTTGGTCTCCAATTTGTTTATTAATTCTTTTGATTTGGGGGCATCTTTTTTCTAATTGCTCGATTCTAGCCTTTAGAGACTGGTTTTTGGCTACAGCCTTTTGGTTTTTCCTTTTCAATCTGGTCATTTTTGGTCTTTGATTTACTTGCCTCACTTTCCAATTGTGAAATTCTGCCTTTTAAACTGTTATTTTCTTGCCAGATCTCTTCCATCTTTCTCATGATCTCAGATTTGAACTCTTCAAGACCTTGTGACCCATTTTCATTGTTTTGGGAAGGTTTGGATTGTTTGTTCTCCTCTGCTGTTTCCTCTGTTGTCTGGTTTTTTTCTGTGTAAAAGTTGTCAAGTGTTAAAGGTTTTTTCTTCTTCATCTTTCTCTTCTGGTTTTCCTGATGATCATCTTTCTCTTCTGGCTTGCCATTGTAAGCTGAGTTCCCTCTCAGCTTTATGCTCGCTCCCAGGATCTGTCTGCGCTCTTTAGACTCCTGAGATCTCAGGTCTAGTTGTTTTGGGACAAGCCTCCTGGTGGTCTCCTAGCTCATTCTTCTGCCTGAAGCTCCTTTAACAGTCTCAGGGAGTTGCTTCCACAGTCAAGCACCTCTCTGCACTGGGTCCCCACTAAAGGTCCACTCCTGCACTCAGAATCAGCCCCTTCGTCAATGCCTTAGTCCACGCTTTAATCTGTGCCTCAGCCCACACCTGTGTCAGTCCCTTCGCCTGTGCCTGGGCTCAAGGGCTGGGCTCAGGGTCTGTGTTCAGAGTCTGGGAGTTCCTCAGCCTCCTGGGGGGTCACCAGTCTTGCTGCTCCCAGGAACAAGCCCTGGTTAGCTGCCAATGACCCAATGGGTGCCCCAAACCTGTTCCAACTCCCATGTACTGGCTTTGGTGCTGTAAGTGGTGTGGGGTTTGGGGGAGGGGGTTGATCCACTCGTGTTTTCGTGGGAGCTGTTTCACCCCTTTAAAGCATGGAAATGCCCCATTTCCACGTACCTCCAATGCCGCACCCTGTTGTGGGGTCCCTTCTTTCCTCTGGATTTGTTTTTATGTCTTCTTGAGGAGTCCTATATGCGTGGGCATGGGCTTTTTACTCTGCCGCCATCTTAACCCAGAATCAAGTTTTCATATAGTCAGTTTTGATGAGTAGGTGATCCTTGGTTGTAGACCCAGTTCTCTTGCCTTTCTGAATATCATATTCCAAGCCTTGCGGTCTTTTAGTGTGGAGGCTGCCAGATCCTGTGTGATCCTGATTGGTGCTCCTTGATATCTGAATTGTCTCTTTCTGGCTTCTTGTAAAAATTTTTCTTTTACTTGGAAGCTCTTGAATTTGGCTATTATATTCCTGGTGGTTGTCTTTTTGGGGTCTAGTGTAGAGGGTGATCTATGGATCCTTTCAATGTCTATATTGCCCTCTTGTTGTAGAACTTCAGGGCAATTTTGCTGAATAATTTCTTTTAGTATGGAGTCCAAATTTCTATTAATTTCTGCTTTTTCTGGAAGAGCAGTGATTCTCAGATTGTCTCTTCTAGACCTATTTTCTTGTTCTGTCACTTTCTCATAGAGATATTTCATGTTTCCTTCTATTTTATCAGTCTTTTGACTTTGTTTTATTTGTTCTTGCTTTCTTGATAGATCATTGGCTTCTACTTGCCCAATTCTTGTCTTTAGAGACTGGTTTTCCTTTTCAATCTGGTCATTTCTGGTGTTCAATTTGCTTATCAGTCCATTTGATTTCTGAACCTCACTTTCCAATTGCAAAATTCTGCCTTTTAAACTGTTATTTTCTTGCCAGATCTCTTCCATCTTTCTCATCATCTCGGATTTGAACTTTTCAAGAGCTTGTGGCCAGTTTTCTTTATTTTTGGGAAGGTTTGGATATGATTACTTGTTTGTTCTCCTCTGTTGTCTGCTCTATTGTCTGGATTTTATCTGTGTAAAAGTTGTTGAGTGTTACAGATTTCTTCTTGATGATCTTTCTCTTTTGGGGTTCTTGTCTCTGCCTTGCCATTGTTAGCCCTGCACCCTCTCTGGTTTATCCTCACATTCAGGGTCTGTCTGCTCTCTTTAGGCTCCTGAGGTCTCAGGTCTAGTTGTTCTCAGGGTCAAGCCTCCTGTTGGTCCCTTTGCTTCTTCCTCTGCCCGAGGCCCCTTTAACAGTCTCAGGGCACTGCTTCCACAATTGTGCACCCCTCTGCACTGGGTCCCCACTCAAGGTCCTTGCTTGCATTCAAGATCCGAGTCCTCATCTGCGCTCAGGATTCGTGTCTGGGCTTCCGTCCACGCCCGCACTCGTGCCTGCGCTCAGGGTCTGTGTTCCAAGTCCGTATGTTCTTTAGCCTCTTTGGGTCTTAAGTCTTGCTGCTCTCAGGAGCAGGCCCTGGTGACTCCAGGTAGCTGCCAAGGACTTAATGCATGCCCCAAACTTGCTCTAACTCTTGTGCGCTGGCTTTGGCACTGTAGGTGGTGTGGGGTGGGGGAGGAGGTTGCTCAGCTCACATTTTAGTGAGAGCTGTTTCACCCCCTTATAGCATGGAAATGCCCTGATTCCATGTACCTTCAATGCTGTGCCCTGTTGTGGGGTCCCTTCGCTCCTCTGGATTTGTTTTTTTGTCTTCTTGAGGAGTCCTATATGTTTCAGTTAAGAGAGGTTAAGCAGCTGCTTTTTACTCTGCCACCATCTTAACCAGGAAGTCTTCTTCCCAATATATCTTCCTTTCTTTTTAACATTATTTTCTTTTTTAATTTTTAGTTCCAGATTCTCTCCCTCCTTTCCCACTCCTCCCTCACTCATTGAGAAGGCAAACAATATGATATATATTGATATAAACAATATGATATATCATATGATATAAATTATACAGTGAAATATTTCCATGTTTCACAAAACAAAGTTAACGAGAAAGAAATGTAAATTTCCTGTCATCTTTTCAAAACAATTGGGTTCTTAAAGAACAATTACTGGAAGGAGAATTCTGGGAAGATGGCAGTGTAGAAGCAACAAGGCTCCAGACCTCTGAAAAGCCCTTCATCACCATTCAAGGACAAAGGGCTCCAAGGGAAAAAAACCAAATCTGGCAACAGAACAGAGTTGGAGGATCTTCCAGCTGAACCCAATGTAAAAGGTACATGGAAAAAAAAGAGAAAAACAAAAGCTTGAATTCTTGGAACTCTCGGGTGGGAGGGAAAAGAAAGGACAAAGATCCCAGATCTCCTCCTCCACCTAATGTGCTGAGTCTCCAGCCAATCCTGGTATCTCTGGGTGGGCTGGGGCACAGCTGTGCCAAACTCAAAGCTCTGATCACAGACTGCAGGGAGGCTGCTGGGGGAGAAACCCAGAGAGGGTGAACATACCCTCCATCTTGTGCTGCCTCCCCTCTCATTTCTCTCAAGGTTTTGACCTCAGGGTACTCTGAGCTATGCAGATCAACCACATCCAGGCTTAATCCTATCAATACACCAAACAAGAAGTCTTCAGAGGACAGGGAAACTCCAATACCTCTCCCCCACAGACTACAATGAAAGAAGCCTATCTCACTTCTCTAGCTTTTACAACCTGCTGAGGAAAATCTGATCACAGGTGACTTGGAGCTGTGCAGACCAACTCCACCTGGCCTAATCCTATCAATACAGTAGACAAGAAGTCTTCAGAGGGCAAGGAAGCTCCAACACCCCTCCTCCACAGACTACAGTGAAAGTAGCCCAATTCACTTCTTTAGCTTTTACCTCCAGATGGGGAAAATCTGGCCTCCATTCCCACTAACCTAATTAATTAACAAAAGAGAGAAGAAGCCCTGCCAGGACTGAATAGCCCAAACCCACAGATAAAAAGAAATGATCAGAGGACAAGATTACAGCCAATTACAGGGGAAAAAGAAGGAAAAAATGTGAGTAAACAATAGAAAAAGAAAGAAGAAACCACAATCTACAACTTCTATCCAGAAATTGAACAAAGAGTAAATGGATCAGAAGAAGATAAAGGAACATCAAGAAAAAACACAAAAACTTCAGACACAGGCTTTGGAAGAACTTAAAATTCAAATAACTCAAGAACTCAGAAAACAATCAACAGATGCTGAAGACAATTGGGAAAAGGAAATAAATGATCTAAAACAGTGATTCCCAAAGTGGGTGCCCCTGCACCCTGGGGGTGCTGCAATGATCCAGGGGGGTGTTGATGGCCACAGGTGCATTTGGGGGTGGTGAATAACAGTAAGGGGTCAGGGATAGTATGTGACAGGGGGCACTAAGTAACATTTTTTCTGGAAAGGGGGTGGTAGACCAAAAAAGTTTGGGAACCACTGATCTAAAACAAGAAAGTAACATCTTAAAAGACCAAATTGATCAGCTGAAAAATGAAGCAAAGAAGATGAAAGATGATCTACAAAGAAAAAGCAGACCACAAAGAGAAGGATAAGCAAAAAAGCCAGGGATGAAATTCAGTCTTTAAAAAATGAGAATTCCACAACTAGAAGCAAATTACTTCATAAAGCAGCAAGAATATATAAAATAAAATATTTTAAATGAAAAATTTCTGGAAAACAGATCTCGAAGAGACAATTTAAGAATTATTGTTCTGCCAGAACATCATGACAAAAGAAAAAGTTTGGACATCATCCTACAGGAAATTATATAAGAGAACTGTCCTGACATTCTTGAACAAGGGGAAAAAGTGACAATTGAAAGAATGCACAGATCACCTCCTTCATTTAATCCACAACTTAAAACTTCCAGGAATATTATAGCCAAATTAAAAAACTACCAGATCAAGGAAAACATATTATCATCTGCTAAGAAGAAGTCATTCGGATACCAGGGAACCACAGTTAGGATAACACAGGATCTGGCTGCATCTACATTGAAGGACCAGAAGGCATGGAATATAATGTCCTGGAAAGAAAGAGAGCTAGGTCTACAACCAAGAATTAACTATCCAGCAAAACTAACTATATTCTTGCAAAGGAAAGTATGGTCACTCAACAGAATTGAAGACTTCCAAGCATTCATAAAGAAAAACCCAGACTTAAACAGTTTGCTGATCAAACACAGAACTCAAGAGAATCACCATAAGATAATTAAGAGAGTGGGGGAAAAAAAACAAAAAACAAAAAAACTTTTCTTTAAGGGACCCAATAAGCTCAATTGACTTATGTCCCTATAAGAAAAGGAGATATTGGTAACTCTTGAAAATTGCTATTATCAACAGGGTAGATAGAAGAAGTATACTTAGAGGGAACAGGAACAAATTATATAGGATGAAATGTCAAGATATATATAAAACTAGAGGTAAAAAAAGGAGATAATATTAAGAGAAATGGGGAAACAGACAAAATGGAGTAAATTTATATTTCATAAAGAAGTGCATAGAGCGAACAGGGGAGAAGACCAAAACAATGGAAGAGTAAAGAGGTTGGAGAAAGGAAATACTTAATTCTTAAGTGCATTGAAATTAACTTAAAGAGGGAAGAACAATCAGATGCATTGGGGTAAAGAATTGATTTGTGCCCTATAGAAAAGTAGAAGGGTAACAAATGGACTGGTAGGGAGGGAAGCAATACTAGAGAGGGAGAGGGGGAGCAGCGAAGCTTTAAAGAACAATGAGAGTGGAATAAGAAGGGAGAAGGGAGAAAAGGAAGTACAATAAGGGAGAGGATTAGGGGAAATGATTAAAAACAAAACACTGGTATAGAAGGAAATAGTGAAAGAAGAAAGGGCAGGACAAGGAGAGGGAATCAAAATGTCTGGGAATACACAGTTGATCATTATAACTCTGAATGTGAATGGGATGAACTCACCCATAAAACAGAAGCAAATAGCAGAGTGGATTAGAAACCAAAATCCTACCATATATTGTCTACAAGAAACACTCATGAGACAAATAGATATACATAGAGGAAAAATAAAAAGCTGGAGCAAAATCTATTCAGCTTCAACTGAGAAAAAGAAGGCAAGAGTTGCAATCATGATTTCTGACAAAGCCAAAGTAAAAATAGATCTGGTTAAAAGACATAGGGAAGGTAATTATATCCTAATAAAAGGCAGTATAAACAATGAAGAAATAGCAATACTCAACACGTATGCACCAAATGGTATAGCATCTAAATTTCTAAAGGAGAAACTGGCAGAGCTCAAGGAAGAAATAGATAATAAAACTATACTAGTAGGAGACCTGAACCTTCACCTATCAGATCTAGATAAATCGAACCAAAAAATAAATAAGAAAGAGATGAGAGGTAAATGAAATTTTTAAAAAATTAGAGTTAATAGATATATGGAGAAAAATAAATAGGAACAAAAAAGAATACACCTTCTTTTCAGCAGCACATGGAACATTCACAAATATTGACCATGTACTAGGACATAGAAACATGGCAAAAAGGCAGAAATAATAAATGCAACCTTATCAGATCATAATGCAATAAAAATAATTATTAGCAAGGATACATGAAGAGACAATTAAATAATAAGATTCTCCAAAATAAGTTAGATAAGAAGAAATCATAGAAACAATTAATAATTTCATTGAAGAGAATGACAACAATGAGACTTCTTACCAAAACCTAAAGGATGCAACCAAAGCAGTATTAAGGGGGAAATTTATATCCTTGAGTGCATATATTAACAAATTAGGGAGGGCAGAGGTCAATAAATTGGGCATACAACAGAGGTCAATAAATTGGGGCATACAACTTAAAAAACTAGAAACTGAACAAATTAAAAATCACCAGATGAAAACTAAATTAGAAATACTAAAAATCAAAGGAGAAATTAATAAAAGTAAAAGAACTGTTGAATTAGTAAATAAGACTAGAAGCTGGCACTTTGAAAAAACAGATAAAATAGACAAAGTACTGGTGAATCTAATAAAAAAAGGAAAGAAGAAAACCAAATTAATAGTATCAAAGATGAAAAGGGAGACCTCACCTCTAATGAAGAGGAAATTAAAGCAATCGTTAAAAAATTTTTTTGCCCAATTTTATGGCAATAATTATAGCAATCTAGGTTATATGGATGAATATGTACAAAAATATAAATTGTCTAGATTAATAGCAGAAGAAATAGAATACTTAAATAATCCAATATCAGAAAAAGAAATTGAACAAGCCATCAAAGAACTCCCTAAGAAAAAATCACCAGGGCCTTATGGATTCACAAGTGAATTCTATCAAACATTCAAAGAACAACTAATCCCAACACTATACAAATTATATGACATAATAAGCAAAGAAGGAGTTCTACCAAATTCCTTTTATGACACTAATATGGTACTGATTCCAAAGCCAGGTAGACCAAAAACAGAGAAAGAAAACTTTAGAACAATTTCCCTAATAAACATAGATGCAAAAATCTTTTTTTTACATTTATTAATAATCATTTTTAACATGGTTACATGATTCATGCTCCTACTTTCCCCTTCACCCCCCCCACTCCACCCACACATGGCCAACGCACATTTCCACTGGTTTTGTCATGTGTCCTTCATCAAGACCTATTTCCAAATTGTTGGTGGTTGCATTGGTGTGGTAATTTCGAGTCCACATCCCCAATCATGTCCACCCCGAACCATACGTTCAAGCAGTTGCTTTTCTTATATGTTTCCTCTCCTGCAGTCCTTCCTCTGAATGTGGGTAGCATCTTTACCATAAATCCCTCAGAGCTGTCCTGGGTCATTGCATTGTTGCTGGTACAGAAGCCCATTACATTCGATTTTACCACAGTATATCAGTCTCTGTGTACAATGTTCTTCTGGCTCTGCTTCTTTCGCTCTGCATCAGTTCCTGGAGGTCTCTCCACTTCGCCGGGAACTTCTCCAGTATGTTATTCCTTTTAGCACAATAGTACTCCATCACCCGCATATACCACAGTGTGTTCAGCCATTCCCCAATTGAAGGACATACCCTCCTTTTCCAATTTGTTGCCACCACAAAAAGCACAGCTATAAATATTTTCGTACAAGTCTGTTTATCTATGATCTCTTTGGGGTACAAACCCAGCAATGGTATGGCTGGATCAAAGGGCAAGCATTCTTTTATAGCCCTTTGAGCATAGTTCCAAATTGACAGCCAGAATGGTTGGATCAGTTCACAACTCCACCAGCAATGCATTAATGTCCCAATTTTGCC
>NW_025368073.1:0-1182 GCF_016433145.1 Gracilinanus agilis | reverse complement strand
GCCCATAGGTCTTTGTGGATTGACCTCGGGCAGCAGAGGGTTCCCCCTACACCACATGTGAATGACACTTGTGGATCTCAGCAGAGTCCAAGGCGAAGTTCACCTGAACATTCATGGGTACCAGTGGAGAACTACTTGCTACAGGTGTCCAGGGGTCTTGGGGCTTGGTGTTTAGTGGCCCCTGGGCTTCTCTCCTTAGGTATCTGAGCCCCTCTAGTAGGCTTTGACTGGATTTCTCATGGCATCTCTCCCTTCTCTCTTATCCATTCCCAGCCCTTGGGAGACCTGGAGACAAGCGGAGCTCAGTTCTGGCTTGGTGTCCCCCAGCTTGAGTGCCCATGAATAGTGTTGTCAGCACCCACCTTGGTAAGGCTGCATTTCTTCTCCCACCAAGCCAGGCCCATCCTCCATCTGCCCCCACCATGCATCACACTCTTCCCTCTGCCTAGAGTCAGTTCCCCATGCCCTCCCTACTCTCTGGGACTCCATTGACTCCTAACCACTCTAACCATTCTTAATTCATTTCCACATCTGCCTGTGGGGTTTATCTGACTGACTGCTGCCATCCCTGGAGCTGGGCAAGTATGGAAAGGGCCTCAGGCACCAGGAACTGATGCTTGGTGACCCTCAACTGTCTGTCCAGACATCCCTCTGTCACCCTTTAAAGGAGACTCGGCTTGTTATTTTCTGATGCAGGAAGGCTCTAATATTTCCCAAATCTATTCACATTCAGGGGTCCTCCGTGTTTCACTCTGAATTCCTGCTCAGGAGACCTTAAATATTTTCTTTACCCTCCTGCATAGAAAAAGGTATTTACTTCAGTTTACATATATATATATACATATATATGTATATATATACGTATTCATGGTCATACCCTGTTATATCCAGTAAAAATTCAGATTTATTTAGATGAGTATGAAATAGATGACAATTATATTCACTGTATATTCATTTGACTCAGTCTTCATAAAAAATATTCATAATACATTCTTATTTTCCCTTTCCCTTAACCAACCCTATGACTGAAACTAAAGACTCCCAGAACCCCAATTTCTATAGATAACCTGACAGCCCTGCCCCCTTTTTGTGAAGGCAACAGCCCACAACAAAGTATTGTATTCTATGAGGTCACTATGGGCTTTCTCTGTGACCTCAAGCCTGTGATGCTTGGCTGGTGAC
>NW_025368072.1:0-6469 GCF_016433145.1 Gracilinanus agilis | reverse complement strand
GGCAAGGGACAAGAATAGGCAATTTTTAGATAAAGAAATCAAAAGTATCAATAAGCACATGAGAAAGTGTTCTAAATCTCTAATAATTAGAGAAATGCAAATCAAAATAACTGTGGTATCACCTCACACCTAGCAGACTGGCTAAAATGATAGCAGGGGAGAGTAATAAATGTTGGAGGAGATGTGGCAAAATTGGGACATTAATGCATTGCTAGTGGAGTTGTGAACTGATTGAACCATTCTGGATGGCAATTTGGAACTGTGCCCAAAGAGAGCTAAAAGATTGCCTGCCCTTTGATCCAGCCATATCACTGCTGAGTTTATATCCCAAAGAGATCATAGATAAAAAGACTTATGCAAAAATATTTATAGCTGTGCTTTTTTGTGGTGGCAATAAAACTGGAAAATGAGGGTATGCCCTTCTATTGGGGAATGGCTGAACAAATTGTGGTATATACTGGTGATAGAATACTACTGTGCTCAAAGGAATAGTAAACTGAAGGAATTCCATGTGGACTGGAATGACCTCCAGGAATTGATGCAGAGTGAAAGGAGCAGAGCCAGAAGAACATTGTACACAGAGACTGATATTCAATAGCACTTGCCCCTCTCCAAGAATCTAATTATCTATCCTTGACCTGCCACTTCTATGAAAATAAGAGCCACATAATGATGAATTGTAGAAATCTATTCCAGGCAATCGATTAATACCTACTGGAATAATAATAATAATAATAATAATAATAATAACAATAACAATAACAACAACAACAATTTCAGAAACAACAACTATAGAAACAACAATTTCCAGAACAAGTATCAGAATAATAACTATAATACTTTCAGGAATCACAACTACTCAGGGTGCTACTGCCTCTCCACATGGGGCAGAAGGTGGTGCCCCTTAAACTCTATTGCTTTTGTTGTTTTATTGCTATTAACCCTTTTCAGTTTTATCTCCCCAAAATAGCAAAGAAGAAACAGAATTTTGCAATATAATGCCTTTCTACCCTCCTACTATTTTTGTGTGATCCTGTAATTGACTATCGATTGTATTTGAGACTTCCTTATTGTTAAATCTGTATTATTTTTGTTGTTGTTTTTGCACTATCTTTGAATGATCCTCGTACTTGAACAAAGGACAATTTGGTATTTTCTTAGAACGAGTTATCTCTAAGAAAACCTATATTAGTGGCCTGTAGTTGTATTAGTGACCTGTATTGACTTGATTTGCATTTTGTGACTTTTCGTGAAATCCTTATATTTTCTTCAATGTATTATTGCTTTTATACCTGCATTGTTTTATCTAGATTTGCACTCACACTATGGACCATGGCTAAGTTAATAGTAAATGCATCTAAATTCTTGGGTAAGAACCTTTATATTCTACCCCTCCTTTGTGACACAAATTGTAATATATATAATTGTCACTGATAATAGGAGATATACATTTTTTAGTTTTTAGAACTTTTTTATAATTGCATGTGCAATTTGAGTTTACCTAAGCACATGTCGTCTATCTAAATTGAAAGATTTTTTGATTATTAGATTAGTGTAAATTTACTATGTCCATTAGTTCTAACTGTAACTGCCTGCCCAAAAGCTTTCAACTACTGAAACTGTCATTGGTATTGCTATTTTACTATTATGGGACTTAGTACATATGTCTGATTTGAAGAAATGGGATCACGAAGGAGCACATACCTTATCTACACAGTGCCAAAGAAGCACAGATAACTACACAGTGCCAAAGAAGTACACACATAACCTAAATGATGCCAAAAGAGCACACAAGTCAAAAAGAGAAACCAATACTGCTAGAATTGCTGAGACTTCTACACCAATAAAAAAGGACTTAAACCTAGTGTGAGACTCAAGGTTGCAGCTCTTAACACATGTTAAGACACAAGACTTCTTTGTACTACACTCCTTGTGAAATTTATATCACATACCTAACAGTTGGCTGTTCTGGCTCCCTATTCTATCCCTGAGAAGAAGTGATGAAATATCAGACCAAGGAATACATTTTTAAAAAATCTAGTCCCAGGGGGCAGCTGGGTAGCTCAGTGGAGTGAGAGTCAGGCCTAGAGACAGGAGGTCCTAGGTTCAAACCTGGCCTCAGCCACTTCCCAGCTGTGTGACCCTGGGCAAGTCACTTGACCCCCATTGCCCACCCTTACCACTCTTCCACCTATGAGACAATACACCGAAGTACAAGGGTTTAAAAAAAATCTAGTCCCTTTTCCTAATGTTCTTCCTGTGGTAGTTGACTGTGGTCATGGCTGCAAAGTGGGTAAGTGCATGCTATCAGATGTGGATTACTTTACTTGGGCATTATTCAAAGACCTATTGTAATTTTTTTCTTATTTAGAATTTTCCATATAAAATTTAGGATTAAATACTTAGAATTTTACTCCACTAGTTGTTTGGGATATTTTCATGCTATTTTTCTGATGATTTTGATTGGCAGTGATTCATATGCCTCATACCTCAGCCATATTTTCCCTGTATGATTTCCATTATTCTTTCTATCTTCCTCAGGGGGAAGTGTCTTTTTATTTCATATAAAAACACTAGGTTATTTTAGTGAAAGAGATTTGCTGAATCCCAGAATCCAGATGGAAATGCCCGTGGAGACTGCATGCTAATCCAGCAGCCTGAGAGAAAAATCACATGTGCAAAATTTGAACTTTGGGGGATTAAAAATTCATTTTTTAATTCATCTGTCTTGTTAAAATTCATTTGTTTTGTTAAATTCATTTGTTTTGTTTAAATACATTTGTTTTATATGTATAAATAAATTTTGTTGTGAAGAAAGGGGACTGCCCCCTAATATTTTTGGAAAAAAGCACCAAGTATTTGATTTTCTTTTGTGTAAAAATTGTTGCCATTTCCCACTGGTATTGATGTATATGCCCTTTATTTTATCATGATTGTAAATTTATTTATGTTTATTATGATCCATTTGGGGAGACTGGTCTTTCAAAGGATCACAGAATGTGCATTTTGAAATGCTTTAAAGGAGGGGAGACTACATCTCCCAAGACTCTAAGTTAACTTCCTCAAACATATTCCATTTCCTTTGTGGGAGGTCTCTGAAAAAAGTATAAAACAAAAAAGAGAACACAGGTTTTGGGTACCTTTTTTTGGAGAAGGAAGGAGAGAGACTTTTCCCCAGAGAGCCTTGGTCCTGACATAGCTTTCATAAATCTACCTCTTAGCTTTCCCAGACCTTTTTTCCTACCTATATGAATCCAACTTAAATATCCCTAAAGTGCAGCCTGATTTTCATTCTGGTGGGAAGGGCTAAGGTTAATATCCCCACCAGGGCTGGAGGTTACCCTGGCTTCCTTCCCTTTCTTTTACCTTCCTTTCTTCTTCTACCATCATCATCATACTTTTTTTCAAAACACAATATAGACCAATATTTCAAACCATACACCAAGATAAGATCAAAATAGGTATATGATTTAGATGTAAAGAGTGGTGCCATAACTAAATAAGGAGAACACAGAATAGTTTACCTGGCAGATCTTTGGAGAAGGGAAGAATTTATGAACAAACAAGTGATAGAGAGTATAATATGTTGTAAAATAAATAATTTTGATTAAATTAAAAAGATCTTATACAAACAAATCTAATGTAACCAAGATTAGAAGGGAAACAACAAAATGAGGGGAAATCATAACAAATTTTTCTAAAAAATGTCTAATTTCTCAAATTAATGGAGAACTAACTCATATTTATAAGACTACAAACCATTCCCCAATTGATAAATGGTCAAAGGACATTGAAAAAGCAATTTTCTGATGAAGAAATCAAAGCTATCAATAATCATATGAAAAATGTTCTAAATCACTCTTGATATGAGAAAGGAAAAATAAAACAATGCTAAGACACATTATATACCTATTGGATTGGTCAATATGGCAGTAAAGGAAAGTAGTAAAGATAAGAGGGGATGTGACAAAATTGGGCCACTAAAGCATAGTTGGTGGACTTGTGAACTGATTCAACCATTGTGCATGACAATTTAGAACTATGCCAAAAGGGCTATAAAATTGTGCATATCTTTTGATCCTGCAATGCCACTATTGGGTTTGTATTGCAAAGAGATGATTTAAAAAGGGGGGAGACTTACTTCTACAAAAATGTTTATAAAAGTTCTGTTTGTAGAGGCAAAGAATTAGAAAATTAGGGAATGTTCATCAGTTGGGGAATGGCTGAAGAAATTATGGTACAAGATGATGATGGAATACAATTGTGCTATAACACTGTTAAGCATGACGATTTCAGAAAAAGCTGGAAAGATCTGCAGAAATTGAAGCAGAATGAAATAAGCAGAACTGGGAGAACATTGTACAGAGTATCAGCAATATTGTATACAATGATTATCTGTGAAAACTTGGCTACTCTGAGCAATGCAATGATCTGGGATACTCTCAAAAGACTTATGATTGGAAATGCCATCTACCTCCAGAGAACAATTATTGTAGTCATATTTCACATCACTGTGTTTCTGTTTTGTTCAGGGTGGGAGGGCTGGTTATGTATGAGTGTGCTCTTACAAAGTGACCAATACAGAAATGTTTTGCATGACAATAAAAATGAAAAAAATTTCAGAAATAGTTCAGAAGATTATATCAGAGAAAATGAGGATTTCTAGATTACATTGGCTTATGTGTTCCTAATATAATCATATTGAATAGCTCACTTTCTATTCATTCAGATCAGCATCTGCCACATACATTAGCAAATTATACTCTTTGAGGATAACATGAGGCATGTAAAGTCTGAGTGAGTTAAATATATCATATAACATTTTCAAGCAGCAAATTTGAACCCAAATATTCCTGATTGGGAGATCCAATCTAACATTATTTTTAAACCACTGCATTTCTAGATCACTTCTTAATTGAAAAAATGTGAGGGGACACAATAACCAATGAAGTGAACCTAAATGAGGGTTAGAAAAATGTATTTGCTTGTTACCTGGTGTAATGAAAGGGTCAAGGGCCTTAGTGCTAGTAATAAGGCTTGAAGGAAGATGGTGCTAGTTGTAAAGGATGGAATGAGCTGTACCCAGGCTGAGCTTGAAACTTGTTATAAAAGTATCAAGGATCCAACCCAAATAACTGAGCATCAAACGAAACTCTCACTGCTAGACACCAGCCTCCTTTAAGATATCAGAGTGCCAGCCCCTTTCCTGCTGAGGAAGTAGCTTCCTATTGGTGAATCCTCGGCCAACAGGAAGTGGATATTGAACTTCCTGCCCTTCAGCAATGGAGTTTATCCCTGTTGAAACTGCTCAGAACCCTTCCTCTTGCCTCTCCCAGCTTGGCCTTAAATGGTAGGCAAATAACCACAGAGTTTTCTGGTTAAGGCTAAGGGATTTATTGATAACAGAGTAATAGGAACAAGGCAATGGAAAGAGTGCGAGGAAGTACTGAGAACTAAGGGTGAAAGGTTTATCTGACTCAGGTTGCTAATAGGTCTTGTCTGGATGATCTTCTGCTGACCCAGGGCAGGATCTCTGGATAATAAATAAAGTTGATCTTTGACTAAAGGTTTGCCAGTAGTACTGATAGTGCTGATAAGTTGTTCTGCAGGATTGGTTTAACCCTATTCTAGACCTAAGCTACCCACATTCTCACTCCCACCACCCAGGGCCCCAGAGGGTAAGGAATGAGTGAGTGTTCAGGGAAGAAGTCAGGGAAGAACAGAACCCAACCCTGGGTCTCCAGGGCTTTATATACCCTTAGCCTCCCTGGCAGTTGGTGTTTTCCATATGGCTCATGCCACTATCAACATTCCAACCAGGGCAACTGATAGCTTTCCCTAAGCCAACATGGAAAAGTTAATAATCCTATATTACACTGGATATTCAGTGAAAAAGACTTTCAAATGAAGAAAATAGATAAGGAAGAAAACTGATAGTGTAGGGTTAACCTGACAGAAAACCAGAAATTAAAGGTAATTTTACAGCACAAGAAAAGTTTTCTTGAAAAAGGAGAGTTAAGGAAAACATAGTAGGGGTCTTCCAAAGTCTGAATGCATGTCATCTAAAAGAATTATTGTGGGAGTTCCAGGTTAAGATGGCAGCAGAGTAAAAAGAAGCTGCTTGACTTCTCCTAACTGAAGCACACAGGACTCCTCAAGGGGACATAAAAACAAATCCAGATGAACGAAGGGACCCCACAACAGGGCGCAGCATTGAAGGTACGTGGAATCAGGGCATTTCCACACTATAAAGGGGTGAAACAGCTCTCACTAGAGCGCAAGCTCAGCAACCCTCTCCCCAACTGGCCACACCACCTACAGTGCGAAGGCCAGCGCACAAGAATTAAAGTAGTTTTGGGACACCCATTAAGTCATTGGCAGCTCCAGGGCCTGTTCCTGAGAGAAGCAAGACTTAGGACCCCCAAGAGGCTAAAGAACACACGGACTTTGAACACAGACCTTGAGTGCC
>NW_025368071.1:0-8720 GCF_016433145.1 Gracilinanus agilis | reverse complement strand
TATTTTTATTTTGAACCCTTAACTTCTGTGTATTGACTTATAGGTGGAAGAGTGGTAAGGGTAGGCAATGGGGGTCAAATGACTTGCCCAGGGTCACACAGCTGGGAAGTGTCTGAGGCCGGATTTGAACCTAGGACCTCTGTCTCTAGGCCTGGCTCTCAATCCACTGAGCTACCCAGCTGCCCCCAAATGTGGGTAGTGTTCTTTTTCATAAGTCCTTCAGAGTTTTCCTGGGTCATTGATATTACTGCTAGTACAGTAGTCCATTACATTTGATTTTACCACAGTGTATCCATCTCTGTGTACATGTTCTCCAGGTTCTGCTCCTTTCACATTGCATCAATTCCAGGAGGTCATTTCAGTTCAGTTGGAATTCCTCAAATTTATTATTCCGTTGAGCACAATTCCATCACCAGCATATACCACAATTTGTTGAGCCATTCCCTAATTGATGGGCATCCCCTCATTTTCCAGTTTTTTCCCACCACAAAAAGCGTGGCTATAAATATTTTTGTACACGTCTTTTCCCCTATGATCTCTTTGGGGTACAAACCCATCAATGGTATGGCTGGATCAAAGGGCAGGCATTCTTTTAGCTCTCTTTGGGATAGTTCCAAATTGCCATCCAAAATGGTTGGATCAATTCACAACTCCACCAGCAGTGCATTAATGTCCCAATTTTGCTACATCCCTTCTAAAATTCATTACTCTCCCATGCAGTCATTTTAGCCAATCTGCTGGGTGTGAGGTGATACCTCAGAGTTGTTTTGTTTTTCATTTCTCTAATTATTAGAGATTTAGAACACTTTCTCACGTGCTTATTAATAGTTTTGATTTTATTATCAGAAAATTGCCTATTCATGTCCCTTGCCCATTTATGGATTGGTGAATGGCTTGATTTTTTTTACAATTGATTTACCTCCTCGTATATTTGAGTAATCAGACCTTTGTCAGAATTTTTTGTTATAAAGGTTTTTTCCCCAGTTTGTTGTTTTCCTTCTGATTTTGGTTGCATTGTTTTTGTTGGTAGAAACCTTTTTTTATTTTAATGTAATAAATTTATTTATTTTACATTTTGTGATTTTTTTCTAATTCTTCCTTGCTTTTAAAATCTTTCCTTTACCAGAGATCTGACAAATATACCATTCTGTATTCGCCTAATTTTCTTCTTTATATTCAAGTCATTCACCCACTCTGAATTTATCTTTCTGTAGTGTGTAAGAATTTGACCTAAACTGAACCTGTCCTATATTGCTTTCCAACTTTTCCAGCAAGTTTTCTCAAGTATTGGATTTTTTTCCCAAAAGTTGGGCTCTTTAGATTTATCATAGACTGTCTTATAGAGGTATCTTACCCCATGTCTATTCCACTGATCCTCACTTCTCTCTCTTAGGCAATATCATATTGTTTTGATGACCGCTGCTTTATATTATAGTTTAATATCTGGTACTGCTAGGCCACCTTTCTTCATTTTTTTCATTATTTCCCTTGATATTCTTGATATTCTTGATATTTAGTTCTTCCAAGTGAACTTTGTTATAGTTTTTTTTAATTCATTAAAAAGTTTTTTTTGTAGTTTGATAGGCATGGCACTAAATAAGTAAATTAATTAAGGTAGAATGGACATTTTTATTATGATAGCTCATTCTACTCATGAGCACTCAATGTTTTTCCAATTGTTAAAATCTAGTTTGATTTGTTTGGAAAGTGTTTTGTAGTTGTTTTCATATAATTCCTGTGTTTGTTTTTGTAGGTAGATTCTTAATTTTTTTATATTGTCTAGGGTGATTTTAAATGGTGTTTCTCTTTCTAACTCTTGCTGTTGTAATGTGTTGGATATATAAAGAAATATTGATGATTTATGTGTGTTTATTTTGTATCCTGCAACTATTCTAAAGTTGTTGATGATTTCTACTAACTTTTTAGTTGTTTCTCTAGGAATTTTTAAGTAGACCATCATATCATCTGCAAAGATTATTAGCTTAGTCTCCTCATTGCCTATTTTAATACCTTCAATTTATTTTTCTTCTCTGTTTCCTACTGCTAGTGTTTCTAGTACAGTGGTAAATAATAGAGGTGATAATGGGCATCCTTGTTTGTCTCCTGATCTTATTGGAAAGGCTTCCAATTTGTCCCCCTTGCAGATGATACTTGCTGATGTTTTTAGATATATACTGTTTATTCTTTTTAGGAAAGATCCTTCTATTCCTATACTTTGTAGTTTTTTAATAGGAATGGATGTTGTATTTTGTGAAAGGCTTTTTCAGTGTCTATTGAGATAATCATGTGATTTTTGTTAGCTTTTGATATAGTCAATTATGTGGATGATTTTCCTAATGTTGAACCATCCTTCCATTCCTGGTATAAATCCCACCTGATCATAATGGATAACCTTCTTGATCACTTGCTGGGGTCTTTTTGCTATAATTCTATTTAAGATTTTTGCATCTATGTTCATTAGGGAAATTAGTCAGTAGTTTTATATCTCTATTTTTGATCTATCTGGCTTTGGAATCAATTCCATATTTGTGTTATAAAAGGAATTTGGTAGGACTCCTTCTTTGCTTATTATATCAAATAATTTCTATATTATTGGAATTAATTGTTCTTTGAATATCTGTTAGAATTCAGTGAATCCATCAGGCTCTGGTGATTTTTTCTTAGGGAGTTCTTTGATGGCTTGTTCAAATTCTTTTTCTGATATGGGATTATTTAAGTATTCTATTTCTTCTGCTATTAATCTAGGCAATTCATATTTTTGTAAGTATTCATGCATATCACCTAGATTGCTATATTTATTGCCATATAATTGGGCAAAATATTTTTTTAATGATTGCCTTAGTTTAGTGTGGGAAGCCGTTCTATGTATTAAAGCCTTTGGAGAAATAGTATCAAATTTAGGGCCTGTTATCTGGATTCCCTACGTGACCAATCCAGGCTGAGGCAGTCTTTGTGTTTGGTCCTGGTCACCTGAGCCCCAAAAGGCTCTGGTACCAGCAGGTAGGTTAATCCAAAATCAACTTGATCCCTCCAAGAAGGCTATTAGGAGTCATTTAGAGAAACAGAGTCTGTAACAGATATTTTATCTGGATCCCATCACAAAATCATTGGCAAGTAAAACTGTGTATGATTTTCTGCACTGCATGTCAGGATGCAGACTGAATGGGCCATCTAAGAGAAAAATCTGAGGCTCCTCTTTTGACTCAGTCTTTGATCCCCACCTTTTTTACAATTCTTATTGGAGAGCTTTGAAGTGGCAGACCAGCATCTACTGAGTTAATGATTCCTTTCCTAACAAATGTTAATTAGATAAGAGTGCATATTCAGATTAGAACTGGCTCCTTTAGGATTTGACTGGTGAGCATCTCCCTGGGATATTTCCTCTCCCGGAATTATCCCCTCCTGAATTGGGGTTTGGAATTTGACCATTTGTCTTTGCATCTGCATTCTTTAGACTTCGATGGATTATGTGTGACTTATTGCCCCTTACCAACTGTGACTTCTTTTTACTTGAAAAAGGTATGTAATAAACTTCCATGCCCGCAGAATTTGGGACAGCATGGGCTAACCACTAGTCTACTTGTTCTCATTTTCTTTCTCCTGCTTTAACCATCCTATGCCACCACGCAGCTCAGGACCCCAAAAAATCATGTAGAGGCATGGCCCCCTATATGAATGGCGCCTAACGTGAGAGCTTTCTGAGCAGTGCGAATACCTTCCCCCCCCCAAGCCAAAGCGCTTCCCAAATTCAGGTGGCTAGGAAACTCATCCCCCTGGTTTAGCTGCTGGCTCACAGAGAGGAGAACATGAGGGATTAGAGGTGAGTAACTTTTATCTTTTATCTTTTCAATTTAAGACAAACAGAGCACTGTGGAGCACAGTGAATCAAAGGAAAAACTCTTTTTATTGCTATAACTGATTATACCCTCAGAAAATGGGGGGCAGAAATTAGTAAAGAACAGCTCACTAAATTTCTTGATCTTATTACAAATTGTAGCCCATGGATTCCCTTAGAATTCTGGCAAAACGTTGGCAATGATTTGAAAACTTATTGTATTGAGCATGGACTAGGACAAGTGCCAGTAAAAGTTTCGTCTGCTGAAAAAACAATTTTGTTATCTGGTCAAAATGCAGAGAATGAAATCTTTAAATTTTCAATGTTAGAATCAGAGGAGGAGGAAAAGGCTCCTTGTAAATCAAACTGGAACTTTAAAATTCAAAGGAAAAAGCCACAAGCAGCAGACCCTCCTCCACCTAAAAACCTCTCTTCCAAAGAGGAAAGAGAGATAACAGCAGAGGAGCCTCTGCTGCTTGAAGCTCCAATTCCGCAGCCCCAGCCCCAGAATATAGGGTTTAAAGGGGCAATAAAAAATGCTCAGAAGGACGGAGACACGTCGTTCTGTTTCCCAATTATTTTTAGAGCAGATGAATTGGATGATGATGAAGAAGTAGCTCCTACATGGGAGCCTCTTCCCTACAAAGTGTTAAAAGAAATTAAGACAGCTTGTGCTTTATATGGTCCTTCTTCTCCATACGCTTTAACTTTGGTGAAAACTTTGGAAGGGCTTTGGATCACTCCCTTTGATTGGAATCATATAGCAAAATATTCCCTTGCTGCAGGGGACTACCTCTTTTGGAAATCAGAATTTGATGGTGTGGCAAAACAGAAGGCAGCCATTAATAAGAAACAAGGCATCAGAGTTACTAAAGAAATGTTACTTGGAATAGACGAATGGGAATTACATGCTGATCAGCTTAATTTACCTAGAGAAGCTCTAATTCAAAGTACAAAGTGTGCCTTAGAGGCTTGGAAAAGGATCCCAGCAACTAAGAAACTGTCCATAGGTTTGGCTGAGATTAGACAAGGATCAGAGGAAAGATACTCAGATTTTGTAGAAAGGTTAAATCAAGAAGTAAAAAAATATACAAATGATGAATATTCAGTCCGGAAAATAGTCCAAAAGTTGCCTATGACAATGCCAATAATGTGTGTCAGAGCATGCTTCAAAATATTAAAGAATCAGGGACTATTGATGACTACTTGAAAGCTTGTGAGGACTTTACTCCAGCATATATGCAGGGTATAGTCATTGCAGCAGCCCTGAAAGGAAAAACATATTCTGAAATGATTAAGGGCTCAAAGGCTGTAAAAGGCTCTTGTTCCAATGCCCCTAACTCTTTGTGTCCCAGATGTGAGAAAGGGTACCACTGGAAGAAAAATTGTAATTCCAAATTCCATCGAAATGATTACAGATTACCTGATAAGAGATTTCAGGGAAGATGGAAAGGAGGCCAACCACTGGCCCCACTAATGACTAAATTTAGTCCAAGAATTCATCCTAGCTTAGCCAGTTCCTTGCTAGAGTTAATCAGTTTTCTGAATAATAAACTTTCTTTTTTCTCCAGATTTCTTTAGCCACGTAAGATGTGATTTATTGATCTTTGATAGGATGTCTTATATTTGTTAGAGTATGCGTGAAATGCCCGGGAAAAATGTTTTTGAACACTCTGTGTGTCTATATGTTGTGTTTATGTGTCTCTAATCTGTTTGTAATAGTTTTGTTTGTCTGTGATCACAATGGATTTTTGGAGAAAATAAATCTCTCTCTCTTTCTCATTCATTCCGGAGGAATGGGAAAGACTGACAGAGGAATTTGAGAAATTCAGAAAAAATAACATCTCCAATGGATTTCTGAGTGTTTTAAATTCTAAAATATTTAATTGATTGAAAGAAATCATATTCTCTGCTCTCATTAAGGCGAGAATCAACATGATAATTTGTCTACTTTTCTTCTTCCATTTCTTACTGGCCATAAGAAAGGAACAAAGAAATCATAAGACAATGACAGGGGACAGATTTGATCCCACCACCAAATTCTATCAACAGGTTAAATACTGAGATATATATTTAATCAAATTTAACAAGGATTCTAAATGCAATCTAAGAAAATTTTTATTCAGACAGAAAAAGCAATGATTCTGTACTGTGTACTGAGGTTCAGAAGTGCAATTTAAAACTTTATTAGCTAATCAGAATCATCAATTCACCTAAATGCTTAACCGAGAGTGGTAAAAACCTTTCAGACTGCCACAAGTTTAATCTACCATTAATCACACTGATGTTAGTAAAAATCTTAACATAAATTATTAGAACAATACGATTGGCTTATATTTCATAATTAGATGCCTTTGAACAGAGAATGGTTCATGAGAAAAATTTAAGCCAAAATTGAATCATCTATGCTGCCTCAGTTTAGAAAAAAAAAATTTTGGAAAGTCACAAAACATAGCTCCTTTTTTCTCAAAACTCACAGCCCTTTCTCTAATTCATTAGTATGCATGTTTGCTAAGAATTTGAATAGATACTGATGGTATAGTATAACTTTATTGACTAACAGTTAAAAAATGGAATTTCAGTTAATTTTACTTGTGCACAAAAATTATATTGAAGAAGTTATTTATTAAGACTTGCAGTGTGTAAAATACAGGTTTAAATAATCAAATTTGCCAAAAATGCTTATCAAACTGAATTTGAGGATTGCAAAATAGAAGGGTAAAGCTTATAAGGATACTAGTTCATGATTTAAAAGAAATATTTAATCAGGTATGTGGATTTGTCCTAAGGTATAGAGAGGCCAGACTACAGGTTTTATTCTTCTTTAAGCAGAGGTCTGAAAGAATAATTAGTATATATCTATAGGAAACATTGTTAGGAAGTTTTAATTAGGGTCAATTTGGATGTAGTGAAGTTTAAATTAATATTCATTTGGAAGTGATAAATCATCAAGGTTTTAAAATAATCATGCACATTTTATAAATGCAATAACTAAAGAGTTAAAGAGCACAGCCCCTTGAAAAGCTGCTGCAGCCTTTGACAGGTTTCAAAAGTAATTCAACCACTTCTACACATAGGAGGGAGAGGCTCTGACTATAAATATTTTCAGCAACAGTTTTTACTAACTCAAACTCAGTAAAGGGAAACAATTAATAAGAAGCTAGTGTTAATTTTGTAACTTATAGAAATCTGGCTCAACTTCAGTAGTTATCTCTGTTTCAATTAATATCAGAATATGTAAAAAATTATTATTGTGATAACTTTAATTTAATCTTTAAGGTATTAGATCCTAGCCAAATTATGTCACTTATGTTCACTATTTCACTAGTCCTTAAAGATTAATTGAATAGATTGGGATTAGAATTGAGATTATAATCTAAGAGTCAAAGGTATTAGGAAAAAGACAATTCAAATATTATTAATCTGTTATTATAAATTATTATTGAAAATTCACATACATTATAACACAAGAAATTAATTTGTATTCTCTTAATATTTGTGATTTGTAGTAGTGCATTCAAATCCAGAATATAAAATCATAATAAAATGTATAACCCTCATAACAATTTGATATCATTGTTAATATGTACTTGATTGTGATGGCATTAATATTATTGTAATGTCTTTTCCTTTGTAGTGATATTGATGCAATTAAAACTAATTAACAAATTGTCAATATTATAACATTATAATGAAGAATGCATTTAACTAGAAATACTGATCATCTCAGTAATCATAAGGGACCTGAAATAAAACAATTATTTGCAAATGTAAAAATATTCCAAAGTACCTGGTTGCAAATTTTGAAATTTTTAAAATCAATAACCTTTGAAGAGTAATTTTATATCAAGATCAAAACATGTAAAAATTACAAGTACAATAATTTAAATAGTCAAAAAAAACCTGCTACTGAGGAAAGGAATTTTCCTTGCTTCTAAAAAACTTAGAACTTCTAACAAACTTATTAACCCCTTCCTTAAAGTAAATTTAGAACCTAAAGGGGTAATTAGTAGCCTTATTGAATTATGATGCGATGTAAACAATAATGTTGCAAGCAAGCAAAGTTATTACTAATATTGGGTTTTAAGGAAATTGTTATTGAATGTTATCAAATCATGTACCTTACCTTGTGAAAATTGAAAACATATGTTGAAATGTAAACTATGTGTAAAAGCTATTTGTTAAAAATTGATCATGCCTATTTGCAATAATATATGATTTGTATTATGAACAAAAAGTTTTAAGTAAACTGACTATCACAATAAGTTAAGGGACTAACCAGCCCCTGCCTCAACCCTCTCTAATCAAGAGAACAGTAATGAAAACTTAATTCCAAGCAAAGTTGTTCACTCTTTTTCTATAATTACTGGAAAGAATTACTAGGTAATTTATTCATTGAGATATTGTTGAAAAAGTTTGTTTATCATATGTTGTAACATTATAATTTTTCATTGTGCATGTAAATCTTGGAAACCTTACAAATGCTATTGTAATTATTACTGTTTAAGGTAAAAGTCATTGGATTTGCAATTGATATTACTCATTTATGGATCATTGAATTGGATTCACCATTCAAAAGAATGATATCACTGATAAATAATATCTGACTCTTACCTCAAGTCAAACAATGTTATACTCCCTTCCCTCCTTTTTCCTTATTCAAAGCAAAGTGATATAAAAATTGAAGCCCCAGAAATTCGAATATGTAAAGCAAGGCAATATGTTCCACTGTTTACTTATGAAACTGGTACCCATCCCAAGTGTTGTTTCAGTGAAAGTTAGTTTGAACCTCTTATAAATGAATTTATTTGTATAACTTCTGACCATCAATTTGAATAATTAATTACACATACAAAGAAACAAATAATACCTCAGAATTATAATG
>NW_025368070.1:0-11924 GCF_016433145.1 Gracilinanus agilis | reverse complement strand
GCAATGGGGATAAATTAGAAGCCTTCCCAATAAGATCAGGAGTAAAACAAGGATGCCCATTATCACCTCTATTATTCAACATAGTACTAGAAACACTAGCAGTAGCAATTGGAGAAGAAAAAGAAATTGAAGGTATCAAAATAGGCAAGGAAGAGACTAAGCTATCACTCTTTGCAGATGATATGATGGTATACTTAAAAAATCCTAAAGAATCAACTAAGAAGCTTGTAGAAATAATCAAAAACTTTAGCAAAGTTGCAGGATACAAAATAAATGCACATAAATCATCAGCATTTCTATACATTTCCAACACACTAGAGCAGCAAGTAGAGAAACACCATTTAAAATCACCCTAGACAATATAAAATAATTAGGAATCTATCTACCAAAACAAACACAGCAATTATATGAAAACAACTAAAAAACACTTTCCAAACAAATAAAACTGGATCTAAACAATTGGAAAGCCATTGATTACTCATGGGTAGGTTGAGCTAACATAATAAAAATGACAATTCTACCCAAATTAATTTACCTATTTAGCGCCATACCTATCAAGCTACCAAAAAACTTCTTTACTGAATTAGAAAAAAACTATAACAAATTTCATTTGGAAAAACAAAAGATCAAGAATATCAAGGGAAATAATGAAAAAAATGTGAAGGAAGGGGGCCTAGCAGTACCAGATATTAAACTATACTATAAAGCAGCAGCCATCAAAACAATATGGTACTGGCTAAGAGACAGAGAGGAGGATCAGTGGAATAGACTTGGGGTAAATGACATCAGTAAGACAGTGTATGATAAACCCAAAGAGCCCAACTTTTGGGACATGAATCCACTATTTGACAAAAACTGCTGGGAAATTTGGAAAACAATATGGGAGAGATTAGGTCTAGATCAACATCTCACACCCTACACCAAGATAAATTCAGAATGGGTGAATGACTTGAATATAAAGAGGGAAACTATAAATAAGTTAAGTGAACACAGAATAGTATGCTTGTCAGATCTCTGGGAAAAGAAAGACTTTAAAACCAAGCAAGAGTTAGAGAAAATTACAAAATGTAAATTAAATGGTTTTGATTATATTAAACTAAAAAGCTTTTGTACAAACAAAAACAATGTAGTCAAAATCAGAAGGGAAACAACAAATTGGGAAAAAATCTTTATAACGAAAAACTTGGACAGGGGTCTAATTACTCAAATATACAAGGAGTTAAAGCAATTGTATAAAAAATTAAGCCATTCCCCAATTGATAAATGGGCAAGAGACATGAATAGGCAATTTTCAGGTAAAGAAATCAAAAGTATCAATAAGTACATGAGAAAGTGTTCCAAATCTCTAATAATTAGAGAAATGCAAATCAAAACAACTCTGAGGTATCACCTCACACCTAGCAGATTGGCTAAAATGAAAGAAGGGGAGAGTAATGAATGTTGGAGGGGATGTGGCAAAATTGGGACATTAATGCATTGCTGGTGGAGTTGTGAACTGATCCACCCATTCTGGCTGGCAATTTGGAATCATGCTCAAAGGGCTATAAAAGAATGCCTGCCTTTTGATCCAGCCATACCATTGTTGGGTTTGCACCCCAAAGAGATCATAGATAAACAGACTTGTATGAAAATATTTATAGCTGAGCTTTTTGTGGTGGCAACAAACTGAAAAAGGAGGGTATGTCCTTCAATTGGGGAATGGCTGAACAAACTGTGGTATATGCGGATGATGGAATACTATTGTGCTAAAAGGAATAATAAACTGGAGGAGTTCCAGGCGAACTGGAGAGATCTCCAGGAACTGATGCAGAGCGAAAGGAGCAGAGCCAGAAGAACATTGTACACAGAGACTGACATACTGTGGTAAAATCGAATGTAATGGACCTCTGTACTAGCAACAATGCAATGACCCAGGACAGCTCTGAGGGATTTATGGTAAAGAACGCTACCTACATTCAGAGGAAGAACTGCAGGAGAGGAAACATATAAGATAAACAACTGCTTGAATGCATGGGTCGGGGTGGACATGATTGGGGATGTGGACTCGAAGCTACCACACCATGCAACCACCAACAATTTGGAAATAGGTCTTGATCAAGGACACATGACAAAACCAGTGGAAATATGCATCAGCCATGGGTGGGGGGAGTGCGGGGGGGTGAAAGTGAAAGTAAGAGCATGAATCATGTAACCATGTTAAAAATGATTATTAATAAATGTTAAATTTTTTTAAAAAAGATATATTGGAATCTGGCCTCAGACACTTCCCAGCTGTGTGACCCTGGGGCAAGTCACTTGACCCCCATTGCCCACCCTTACCACTCTTCCACCTAGGAGCCAATACACAGAAGTTAAGGGTTTTAAAAGAAAAGATATATTGGGATGGGTACTTGAAATGGCAGTCAGAAAGCTCTGGAGACCCAAAATGAAAGAACTTCTTTGTACAAGGGGCACCTTTTTTTGTTTGTTTTGTTTAGATATCATCCTGGTGATACCAATTAGTGATAGCCAAGGCAAACCTGACAGGTTTCCTTTCTGTCACTGAAGATTTGTGAAGATGCTTTATCTGCCTTCTAATTAGATCCTTGACCTTTTTAATCTGGCTTAAATGAGTAAAAAATAGTCAAGTTGTATTGTGATAGTCCTTGGGGACAGTTGCTTCAATGTGGAATTATACCTATTAAGCATGTCCAGCTGTTCATGAGTTAGTCATACATAAGTACAAACACCTTCACGTTCAAGCAACTTCGGCTACTTTGCTTTCAGGAAAGCTTCCTCAAAAGAATAAAAGTGCAGGTAAAATGTCACCTTGTGTCTACCTGTATGAGAAAGAACTACGTTACAGGCATTTACAAATGGAGAATTCACTTTAAAAAAAAAAAAAGCGAAAACAACTACTTTTTTCCAGGACTCTCTGCCTTGAAATGCAAATCTGCCAATGATGTGCTCTACCTCTAGAGTCAGAAGTTTCTAATAATCTTCAAGTCTCCTTAACCCTGAAGTCTTTTTTTTCTCCTGTACCCTCTTAATTCATAGAGGTGAGAATGTCTCCAGGTCCTTAAGGAGAGGAACTCAGAATTTAGACCTTAGAGGTGCATGAGGTTCAAATTTGGTCAGCTTAAGAGAACTCCACCATTCTGAATGAAATAGAATATTTTTCAAATAGTTTTCTAAACTCTTTTGGGGATGTTAATGATTGAAAAATCACAGAATTTCAAAAATTGAAAATATTTCAATATTCACCTGGCCCTGTATATCTTTTCTCAAGAAAAATGCACTCTTAAGTTCTAAAAAAATGGTGACTTTTAGTATATGACTATTGCATAAATGGGAAATTGTCTACATTCTGGGGCAGTTTAATCGTGCAGTAGATACAGTGCTGCATCTGGATTCAGGAAGACTTATCCTCTTGGATCAACTATGATGTCAGACAATTACTAGATGGGTGACTTTGAGTAAGACACTTAAACCTTTTTGCCTTGTTATCACATATGAAAATGTATTGAAGAAGGAATTGGCAAATCAATTCAGTATTTTTGCCCCCAAAAAATCCCCAAATGGGGTCACTAAGAGTGAGAAATAATTGAAACAAGTGAACAATAACAACTATTATTTTAAACCCTTTCAAGACCTACTTTGAGTTTTGTATGCAACAAGGTCTTAACAGAAAGAAACTGATTAGTGTAGCTATAAATTCTCTCAGTCACATCTCAGGAACCAATCATAGTTCCTTAATTTGTCTGGCACTGCCTGGGGGCAGTGCTTGTAGGATCAATTTCCTGTCTCATTGGCTTCAACTTCCTTTCTCTGAGGGTGTGTCTCTACTTACACATCTGAATATAAATGCTGATTGATTACATCAAAGGTTGCTGATTGACTAAATTAAAACAAAGAGAAGTTAATTCCCTTCTCAGAATTCTTATGATTCTATTGTTTTTAATAGGAATAAGTGTTATATTTTGTCAAAAGCATCTTCTGCATTGATTGAGATAATCACTTAATTTCTGTTGATTTTTCTATTTAAATATATGATCAGTTATTCTAATGGTTTTAATAATATTGAACTAGAACTGCATTCCTGGCATAAGATTCACCTGGCCATAGTAGATAATGAATATTTCTGTAATCTTCTAACTAGTATTTAATTTAAAATTCTTGTATCAATGTTCATTACAGAAATTGATTAATTGTCTTTTTTCTCTGATTTTACTCTTCCTAACTCAGGAATTAGCACTATATTGTGTCATAAAAATTTAATAAAACTCCTTTTTTGCCTATTTTTTGAAAAAATATATTATTGGGATTAATTTTTCTTTAAATGTTTGGTAGAATTAATTTGTGAATCAATGTAGCCTTGGGTTTTTCCCCCCTTGGGGAGTTCATTGAGGAATTGTTTAAATTATTTTTCTAAAATTGGATTGTTCAAATATTATCTTTCTTCTTTTTAAAAATTCTATTAATAGAATTTATATCCAAGTATCTCAACCCCTCCAACTCCTCCCTGTACCATGAATGGTATTAGATTAAGCAAAGAGACATGTATATATAGATTAGATTTAGGCAAAGAAATATGTATATATAGATTATAGCTTTCATGTTTCCATCTTTCAGTTCATTCTCTGGAGGTAAAAATTCACAAATTATTCTTCAAATGTTAAATCTATAACTGTATATAATGTTCTCTGGTTCTAATTTCACTCTTTTTTATCATGTAGTTATTTCCACATTTTAAAATTAATCTGCTCATCATTTATTATAGCATAGTAGTATTTCATCACAATTAGATACCACAATTTGTTTAGTCATTTCCCAATTGATAGTTATACTCTCGAGTTCTACTTCTTTGTCTCTACAAAGAGAAATATTTTGGAATATTTAGGTTATTTTACTTTATTCCCTGATACCTCCTTATCTCCTTGGAAAACAGAGCTGGGTCTAAGGATATACCCAGTTTTAGAACTGTCTGGATATAATCCAAATTGCTCTTCAAAATGGTTGGATCGGTCCATATCTTCACAAATCATGTATTAGTGTTCCCATTTTTCCACATCCCTTCTAACATTTGTTATTTTGATCTTTTATAATTTTAACCTATCTGATGAGAGTGATATCTCAGAATTACTTTTGTTTACATTTCTCTAGTCAGTACTGATTTGGAGCATTTTTTACTTACCTAAAAATGATTTTGTTGTCTTCATATGAAAACTGTTCATGTTTTTTGCTCATTTATCAACTGGTGGAGGGCTCTTATTCTTGTAAATCTGACACAGTTCTCTATATATATTTAGATATGAGATCTCTACCTGAGAGATTGTCTATGAAATTTTCCCCCAATTTTCTACTTCCCTTCTAATATTTTCATTTGATCAAAAATATTTAAATTTAATATACTCAACATTATCCATTTTATATCTATGTTTTATATATCTTGTTGACTCACAAATTCCTCATATATACATATACATGTACATATGTATATGTATGAGAGATTGAAAATCCTCATTTTAAAATTTGCTTATGATATCTCCTTTTAGGTTTAGATCATGTATAGAAAGGTTTGGTTTACAAGAGTAGCACTTCACAAGTTATTTATTTATTTACACATACATGCTTTTTGTGTTCTTCAGGAAAATAGTTGCCAGGTAGGTGTAAATGATTGGTTATAACATTGTGTAAACCCTTCCTCCCAGGAACTTTCTGCACATCTGAGCCAGCCCTAGAAGTATGACCCATAACTAAGGGTTATGAGTCCAGATCAGAGAGACTTTGGTTCCTGAGATGTGACAGACCAACACACTGGGAAAGGATGTGATTGGAGAAGGAAGACTAGTCAGATCCTGATCTCAAACCAGGAGTTACAGTAGGCTTTTCAGCAAGGGTCTTACCAGCACAGAATCAATCTCCAATGCAGAAGTCCAAGGCAGAAGAATCCCTCCAATGCAGAAGACCTTCCAATGCAGAAGTAGTCCAGCAAGAGCCACCAATGCAGCAGAAATCCAATGCAGAGACACCAACACAGAAGTCCTCCCTCAGCAAGAGCCAGCAAGGCAGCTGAATGAGTCAGAATGTCCTTGGCTGGCTTTTTTTTTTATAAGCAGTTTTCTCCAGTCACTTCCTCTTTCTCTCTTGTTTCTCCTTACTTTCACTGTGGACTGGTTAATCACATCTCTGGAACCAATCAGAGTTTCATAATTTGTCTGGCACTGCCCAGGGAACAGTACCTGTGGAATTTATATCCTCTGATGGTGTGAACTTTTATCAAAATGATTCTCCAGTTCCTGACTAAGTTAAGAGGAGCACTACAAGTAATTGATTGATTAAGTTAAGATAAAAAATTCCCTTTCACACTTTTTAGGTTTCAGTCATAGGTACTAATCAGGGGAAATCTAGAAGGGGAATAGATTTTATGAGTCCTTAAGGGTCAATACCTATACCTGCTTTTATGGGAGATTTTGTGCTAGTTTTTGTTGGCAGGGTGAAATGGAAGGCCATAGAATTGTTTGAAATATCCCACATAGATATTCTTAAAAAAAAAAGGAAAGAAAAGAAAAGAAAAGAAAGGAAAGGAAAAGAAAGGAAAAGAAAAGGAAGGAAAAGAAAAGAAGGAAAAAGAAAAGAAAACTTAGAGAGTGCAGTTAAGAAAAGATATTTCCTACATAGTAAATGGACACAAAACAATGATAGCGCTTGCTAGCATTTATATAAAAAGTTTATTGATTTTAAAGTCCCTCATATATGTTTTCACATTTGATCCTCACAACAACACTGTGATGTAGGTAGGTGCTACTATTTTCTCAGTTTTACAGATGAAGAAACTGAAGTTGTCATTCTCCAAAGGTCACACAACTAACGAGAATAAAAATAACAACGAATAAGAATCAGATATTCAACTCAGGTCTTCCTAACTTCAAGTCCAATCCTTTATCCACTATGATACCTAGAGCCTGGAGAACTTCACCATCCAAAATCCTCTTGCTGGGATCCTGTGTGGCCAGGAAAAAAGGGAGATGGTATTTAATGACATACCATTGAGAGCTGAATAAAGCTATTTACCTATTAAGGTGGCCCTTCCTGAATGTGTCAGTGTATTAGGCCTGGTGGTACACATCTTTGAGATTTGCATTGATTTGCTGATTTCCTCCAAATCATTATTTCTTTTTTCATGGGTCAGACTAGCTTGGAGCAATTTTATTTTACGTATGAAATGTGTTCTTCCTTTGGGTTGCCTGAATTATCCTCTAAGTTTCCACAATTTTTTGTTTGTTTGTTTTTTTATGAGTCTAAATGGATAGACTAGAAGATGTCAAAATGACAGAAGTTCTAGATCACTCTTCCACAGGTTGAAAAGAGTCAGATATGACAGAAAATGACTGAACAGCAACAAGCTATTCCCTCTAACAAGATGGTTAAGGCACAAAAATCTTCTATTTCAAGTGGAAATAATATGCTCAAGATAACATACACCTGATCTCCTAGAACTATTAGTGTCTTCCATGACCAACTTGCGATTTTGTCAGAGGTTAAAGGCTCTAGTTACAGCTCCAATTAAACATATATACAATGAGACTTCAGAAACCATTAACAAACCATACCCAAAGGGTTGAAAAATTCCAGAAAGTTCTTCCAATGTCCAGAGCTCCAAACTGCATGGCTAACATGCAAAAAAGTTTTAAGGAATAAGGAAGACAAGATTTTTTATTTATGCTAATAAATGGTGTGTGGCCATTAATCATACTGAATGGTCTGGAATCTAGAGTGAACAGAACAAGGACAATTTAAAACCCTCTTCACTTTGGAGTATGGATCAATGAAGGAATTTTTTATGTACTGACTTTACAAGTTCTGACTGACTATATTTTTTTCTCATGGCTTTGCTGTACCATTGATTTTAACAAGGGTATCCACTGAACCACAAAGAAGGTTTTAGATTGAGTTTTTGGCCACCATATTTACAGGATTTCCCATATCTTAAGTAATCCTCAGATATCTAATGTTGTTGAATACTGTAATCTATTTTCAAAACAATATCTTTGCTGTCATATTCCTGATTACTGGTTTAGATATTCCATCTCCCTCTAGCTATATCTGACAAAATAATACTAACTGAAGAAATGGAAATGCTTGCTGGTCTAGAGGTTTCTGGATACTGCCTTCAGGCAGTCATAGGATTTGTGCAGGCCAATAAGTTTATGTTCAATCAAAAAGTCCTATTCAACCCAAAAGAAATAATTAAATATAATATGATACAATACAATCAGATAGGATACAATGCAAAGCAGTAAAACATAATGTCATAGACTGCACATTTATGAGGCACTGTGCAGAGAATTTGGATACAAATAAGGAAAATAAAGATAGCCTTTGCCCTTTGGGAGCTTACATCTAAAGAGAAAAGACAAAATAAAAAAAGAAATAGAATTCAGGTGAGAGACGATAAGGGTGGGCAGAAAGTACATAGCACTTGTGGGAAATAAAGAGTGAACTGAGCTTTTGGATCCTATTTAAAAGTAGGTTTAGGGAGTTATTTTTCTTATTCTTTTTCTTCTTCTTTTGTTTTTACTTTGATTTCCAGTTATTTTTCTTGTTCTTGCTATTTTGTTTTTGTTTTGTTTTTACTTTGTTTTCCAGTTATTTTTCTTGTTCTCATAGTTTTGTTTTTGTTTTGTTTTTACTTTGTTTTCCAATCAGAGACATACAGGCAACTGAGAGTACCAATGAGATATGAATAGCAATGCTGAAGGAACTTCTGTAATGATGAGTTTCCTTGTGATGAACTTATACTTGGTTGGGGAGAAGGGGTTAAGTGGCTAAGTTACTGAACCCACTTTAAAATAGGCTTTGGGAGGAGTTCTTATCTCCCAGTTAGTTCAGAAGGCTTCTTAGATAAGATTTAAAGGACCAAGGTCTGGAATTACTGGAAAGTGTTGTTTAGTGATACGTAAGAAACAAAATTATATTTTTTGATCATGGGGAGTAAGAATTCACCTTGAATAAAAAGTATCTTTTTTGTTTATTAGGTCATAGTTTTGAATCCTTGGAGCAGAGAGTCAAATATTGAGAGCTAGAATGGAAAATAATGACCACCAGAAGTTAAGTGGCTCTATTGATTGAAAGCCATACCTAGAGACAGAAGATCCTGGTTTCAAATTTGGCCTTAGACATTTCTAGCTGTGTGACTCTGAGCAAATCATTTAACCCCCATTCCTTAGACCTTACCACTCTTCTGCCTTGGAATCAATAGACAGGATTGATTCTAAGGCAGAGGGAAAGGGTTTAAAAAAAAAGAAGAAAATAATGACCACCAAGTGCAACCCCACCACTTTATAAGTGAGAAACATGAGGCACGGAGAGAAGGGTATCAACAATTACAGAGCTTGCATATATCTGAAGCAAGATTTGAACCCAGGTATTCCTAACTCTGAATTAGAAGTCATATTATATATCATGGTACCTCTGACTGAAGTGAAAGGGGAGAGAATTCTTCATCCGACATCATCAAAAGAAGGAAATAGACTTTCCTCATGAACTTCTAAGGAAAACAAAATTCGTTCCCATATTCCTGAGAAGCCATAACAAGTAATAAGACATTTTAAATGGTGAGCCTAGAAACACAGAATAAATAGTATGGCATGATACTCACTATAAGATTATGTACAAGGCCAGCTATTAGCTATGGACCCAAGACCTCTTAGCTTCCATGACACAGATATCCCAGACCTTTAATAAGAACTAATAATAATGCTGGATGTATTGTCTATGTTCAACCCATTTCTGATTCTGTCCCTAAACATCATGGTTAGTTGGGTTTTTTTAAAAAGCCATCAATCATACCTTATTTCTTTTTTTTCTTTTTTAAATTTTTTAAACATTTATTAATATTCATTTTTAACATGGTTACATGATTCATGCTCCTACTTTCCCTTTCACCCCTGCTCTCCCCCCACCCACAGCTGATGCACATTTCCACTGGTTTTAACATGTGTCCTTGTTCAGGGCTTATTTCCAAATTGTTGTTAGTTGCATTGGTGTGGTGGTTTTGAGTCTACATCCCCAATCATGTCCACCTCAACCCATGCGTTCGAGCAGTTGTTTTTCTTATATGTTTCCTCTCCTGCAGTCCTTCCTCTGAATGTGGGGAGCATCTTTACCATACATCCCTCAGAGCAGTCCTGTGTCATTGCTTTCTGCTGGTACAGAAGTCCAATACATTCGATTTTGCCACAGTGTATCAGTCTCTGTGTACAATGTTCTTCTGGCTCTGCTCCTTTCACTCTACATCAGTTCCTGGAGGTCTTTCCAGTTCACCTGGAATTCCTCCAGTTTGTTATTCCTTTTAGCACAATAGTATTCCATCACTAGCATATACCACAATTTGTTCAGCCATTCCCCAATTGAAGGACATACCCTCCTTTTCCAATTTGTTGCCACCACAAAAAGCAGTTATAAATATTTTCGTACAAGTCTGTTTATCTATGATCTCTTTGGGGTAAAAACCCAGCAATGGTATGGCTGGATCAAAGGGTAGGCATTCTTTTATAGCCCTTTGAGCATGATTCCAAATTGCCAGCCAGAATGGCTGGATCAGTTCACAGCTCCACCAGCAATGCATTGATGTCCCAATTTTGCCACATCCCCTCCAGCATTCATTACTCTCCCCTTCTTTCATTTTAGCCAATCTGCTAGGTGTGAGGGGATACCTCAGAGTTGTTTTGATTTGCATTTCTCTAATTATTAGAGATTTGGAACACTTTGTCATGTGCTTATTGAAACTTTTGATTTCTTTACCTGAGAATTGTCTATTCATGTCTCTTGCCCATTTATCAATTGGGGAATGGCTTGATTTTTTATACAATTGATTTAACTCCTTGTATATTTGAGTAATTAGACCCCTGTCAGAGTTTTTCGTTATAAAGATTTTTTCCCAATTAGTTGTTTCCCTTCTGATTTTGACTACATTGTTTTTGTTTATACAAAAGCTTTTTAGCTTAATATAATCAAAACCATTTAATTTACATTTTGTAATTTTCTCTAACTCTTGCTTGGTTTTAAAATCTTTCCTTTCCCAGAGATCTGCCAGGTATACTATTTTGTGTTCACTTAACTTATTTATAGTTTCCCTCTTTATATTCAGGTCATTCACCCATTCTGAATTTATCTTGGTGTAGAGTTTGAGGTGTTGATCTAAACTTAATCTCTCCCATATTGTTTTCCAAATTTCCCAGCAGTTTTTGTCAAATAGTGGATTCATGTCCCAAAAGTTGGGCTCTTTGGGTTTATCATACATTGTCTTGCTGATGTTATTTACCCCAAGTCTATTCCACTGATCCTCCCGTCTATCTCTTAGCGAGTACCATATTGTTTTGATGACTGCTGCTTTATAGTAGAGTTTAATATCTGGTACTGCTAGGCCCCCTTCCTTCACATTTTTTTTCATTATTTCCCTTGATATTCTTGATCTTTTGTTATTCCAAATGAAATTTGTTATAGTTTTTTTTTCTAATTCAGTAAAGAAGTTTTTTGGTAATTTGATAGGTATCGTGCTAAATAGGTGAATTAATTTGGGTAGAATGGTCGTTTTCATTATGTTAGTTCGTCCTACCCATGAACAATTAATGGCTTTCCAATTGTTTAGATCCAGTTTTATTTGTTTGGAAAGTGTTTTTTAGTTGTTTTCATATGATTGCTGTGTTTGTTTTGGTAGATAGATTCACAAGTATTTTATATTGTCTAGGGTGATTTTAAATGGTGTTTCTCTTTCTACCTCTTGCTGCTCTAATGTGTTTGAAATATATAGAAATGATGATGATTTATGTGCATTTATTTTGAATCCTGCAACTTTGCTAAAGTTGTTAATTATTTCTACAAGCTTCTTAGTTAATTCTCTAGGATTTTTTAAGTAGACCATCATATCATCTGCAAAGAGT
>NW_025368069.1:0-5716 GCF_016433145.1 Gracilinanus agilis | reverse complement strand
CAGATTGGCTAAAATGAAAGAAGGGGAGAGTAATGAATGCTGGAGGGGATGTGGCAAAATTGGGACATTAATGCATTGCTGGTGGAGCTGTGAACTGATCCAGCCATTCTGGCTGGCAATTTGGAATCATGCTCAAAGTGCTATAAAAGAATGCCTGCCCTTTGATCTAGCCATACCATTGTTGGGTTTGTACCCCAAAGAAATCATAGATAAACAGACTTGTACGAAAATATTTATAGCTGGGCTTTTTGTGGTGGCAACAAATTGGAAAAGGAGGGTATGTCCTTCAATTGGGGAATGGCTGAACAAACTGTGGTATATGCGGGTGATGGAATACTATTGTGCTAAAAGGAATAATAAACTGGAGGAGTTCCAGGTGAACTGGAGAGACCTCCGGGAACTGATGCAGAGTGAAAGGAGCAGAGGCAAAAGAACATTGTACACAGAGACTGATATACTGTGGTAAAATTGAATGTAATGGGCTTCTGTACCAGCAGCAATGCAATGACCCAGGACAATTCTGAGGGATTTATGGTAAAGAATGCTACCCACATTCAGAGGAAGATCTGCAGGAGAGGAACCATATAAGAAAAGCAACTGCTTGAACGCATGGGTCGGGGTGGACATGATTGTGGATGTGGACTCGAAACTACCACACCAATGCAACCACCAACAATTTGGAAATTGGTCTTGATCAAGGACACATGACAAAACCAGTGGAAATGTGCATCGGCCATGGGTGGGGGAAAAGGGGGGGTGAAGGGGAAAGTAGGAGCATGAATCATGTAACCATGTTAAAAATGATTATTAATAAATGTTAAAAAAAAATAAAGGGCACTGGCTTTCAAGTCTAAAAAAAAAAAAGAAATAAGCCCTTCATCATTTTTTACAGTTAAATTATATTCCTTTACATTCATGTAGCATAATTTCCTCAGCCATTCCCCAATTGATAGACATCCATTTAGGTCTCATTTTAGATGCCTAGACTTGAAATCTCAAAGTCAGGGCTATACAGGACTTTGTCAACTTTAAAGTGATATATGAGTGTGTAACATGTAAAATGCTAGCAGTGATGGCTCTCCATTTTTCAAACATAACACCTGATTCTGAAATGTAAGGTCTTTTTGTCCTTACCTCATGAATTTTTTCATGTCCTAGCCAATCTATGATATTCTCCCTCTCTGATTTTGTTCTGTTCTCCTGTCTTTTAGACTTTGCTTATACCATCTTCCATTTCTAGAACGTCCTGCTTTCATCTCTGCCTGTTGATGCACTTCACTTTCTTTAAAATACAACTCTGCTCTTATTTCCTCCATGAAGTGGCATGAAAATAATCTAGGATCATAAAATTTAGAGCTATCAGGAATATTAGGGATTTAATAAATGAGGAAATCAGTGTCCAGGAGGATAAATGACTTGGTAAGTAATAGATCTGGAAATTGAAACTAGGTTCTCTCATTCCAGCTGATACTCTTTCCACATCAACACAAATTGAACCTTCTAATTTTTAGTAGCACATTAGACCTCTTCTTTCTTTTCTCAGTTTGCCTTATATTACAATTATTTGAATGAATGTCATACCCCATCCTTCATTAGATGATATTCTGTTTCTTGTTTACTTATTTTTTGCAATTACATGTAGAAACACTTTTTGACAATTGTTTTTGACATATTATGTTGAGAGCTGTTGGATGTAGAAATGCCATTGGAGAAATAGGATCAAATTTAGGGCCTGTTATCTGGATTCCCCACATGACCAATCCAGGATGAAGCAGTCTTTGTGTTTGGTTCTGGTCACCTGAGCCCAGAAAAGCTCTGGTACCAGCAGGTAGGTTAATCCAAAAACAACTTGATCCCTCCAAGAGGCTATTAGGAGTCATTTAGAGAAACAGAGTCTGTAACAGATATTTTATCTGGATCCCATTACAAAATCATTGGCAAGTAAAACTGTGTGTATGATTTTTCTGCACTGCATGTCAGGATGCAGACAGAATGGGCCATCTAAGATAAAATCTGAGGCTCCTCTTTTGACTCAGTTTTTGATCCCCACCTTTCTTAGAATTCTTATTGGAGAGCTTTGAAGTGGCAGACCAGCATCTAATGAGTTTATGATTCCTCTCCTTGATAATTGAGAAGCCTAAATCCTAACAAACATTACTTAGATAAGATTGCATATTTAGATTAGAACTGGCGCCTTTAGCAGAACTCAGTTAGTGAGCATCTCCATGGGGTATTTCCGCTCCCAGAGTTATCCCCTATTAAATTGGTGGTTGGAATTTGGCCATTTGTCTTTGCACCTTTACTCTTTAAACTTCAATGGGTTATTTGTTATCCCTTCACTGCTGTAACTCTTTTTTTGTGTTCTTTGTTTGAAATCAGTATATAATCAATTCCCAAGCCCACAGAATTCAGAACAGCATGGGCTAACCACTAGTCTAGTTGTTCTCATTTTCTTTCTCCTGCTTTAACCATCCCATGCCACCACGCCACTCAGGACCCCAAAAAAATCATATAGAGGCTGGCCCCATATAATTTTAAAATTAATATTTTCTTCCTCACTCCCCTTCCCACCCCTAGGGCAGTGAATAATTTGATATAGATTATACTCATACTTTTATTTATTACATATTTCCATATTTCTCATGTCACGATAGAAGACATATAAAATAGATATCTCTTGAAAGAAATATAATGAAAGATGGCATGCTTTGATCTACACTTAGATTCCAACAGTTCCTTCTTTACTATGGATAGCATTTCATCATGACTCCCTTGTGGTTATCTTTGAGACTTGCTTTGCTGATAATGGTTTAGTCCTTCACAGTTAACAATCATACAATATTTCTGTTACTGTATACATTATTCTCCTGCTACTGCTTATTTTACTTTGCATGTTCATATATGTCTTTCAAGATTTTTCTGAACTCATACTGTTCATTGTCTCTTAGATGCAATACTGTTCAATTACAACCATTTATCACAACTTGTTCATCAATTCCCCAAATGATGGAAAATCCCTCTAATTTTCTAATTTTTGTCACAAAAAAGCTGCTAAAATATTTTGGTATAGATAGGCCTTATTCCCTTAACTCTGATCTTTTGGGTAGACAGACCCAGGAATAGAATTACTAGGGGAAAGGGTATGCATAGTTTTGTGGCCCTTTGGGTGTAGTTTCAATATTGCTCTCTAGAATGGTTGCATCAGTTCACAGTTCCACCAACGGTATATTAGTGTTCCAATTTTCCCACATTTCCTCCAATACTTATCATTTTCCTTTCTGGGCATTTTAACCAATCTGGTATGTGTGGTAGTGTAACTTAGAATTGTTTTAATTTGCATTTCTCTAATCAATAGTGATTTGGAACATTTTTTTTATTTTTTTATACTTATTTTTTTAACATTTATTAATATTCATTTTTAACCTGTTTACATGCGTCCTGCCCCTACTTTCCCCTTCACCCCCTGCTTTCCCCCCACCCATGGCCGACGCACATTTCCACTGGTTGTAACATGTGTCCTTGTTCAGGGCCTATTTCCATATTGTTGTTAGTTGCATTGGTATGGTAGTTTCGAGTCTACATCCCCAATCATGTCCGCCTTAGCCCATGTGTTCAAGCAATTGTTTATCTTCTATGTTTCCTCTCCTGCAGATCTTCCTCTGAATGTGGGTAGCATCTTTACCATAAATCCCTCAGAGCTATCTTGTGTCATTGTATTGCTGCTGGTACTGAAGTCCATTACATTCGATTTTACCATAGTATATCAGTCTCTGTGTACAATGTTCTTCTGGCTCTGCTCCTTTCGCTCTGCATCAGTTCCTGGAGGTCTTTCCAGTTCACCTGGAACTCCTCCAGTTTATTATTCCTTTTAGCACAATAGTATTCCATCACCCGCATATACCACAATTTGTTCAGCCATTCCCCAATTGAAGGACATACCCTCCTTTTCCAGTTCTTTGCCACCACATAAAGCACAACTATAAATATTTTCGTACAAGTCTGTTTATCTATGATCTCTTTGGGGTACAAACCCAGCAATGGTATGGCTGGATCAAAGGGCAAGCATTCTTTTATAGCCCTTTGAGCATAGTTCCAAATTGCCAGCCAGAATGGTTGTATCATTTCACAACTCCACCAGCAATGCATTAATGTCCCAGTTTTGCCACATCCCCTCCAGCATTCATCACTCTCCCCTTCTTTCATTTTAGCCAATCTGCTAGGTATGAGGTAACACCTCAGAGTTGTTATAATTTGCATTTCTCTAATTATTAGAGATTTAGGACACTTTCTCATGTGCTTATTGATACTTTTGATTTCTTTACCTGAAAATTGCCTATTCATGTCTCTTGCCCATTTATCAATTGGGGAATGGCTTGATTTTTTATACAACTGATTTAACTCCTTGTATATTTGAGTAATTAGGCCCATGTCAGAGTTTTTTGTTATAAAGATTGTTTCCCAATTTGTTGTTTCCCTTCTGATTTTGACTACATTGTTTTTGTTTGTACAGAAGCTTTTTAGCTTAATATAATCAAAACCATTTAATTTGCATTTTGTAATTTTCTCTGACACTTGCTTGGTTTTAAAATCTTTCCTTTCCCAGAGATCTGACAGGTATACTATTTTGTGTTCACTTAACTTATTTATAGTCTCCCTCTTTATATTCAGGTCATTCACCCACTCTGAATTTATCTTGGTGTAGGGTGTGAGATGTTGATCTAAACCTAATCTCTCCTATATTGTTTTCCAAATTTCTCAGCAGTTTTTGTCAAATAGTGGATTCATGTCCCAAAAGTTGGACTCTTTGGGTTTGTCATACACTGTCTTGCTGATGTCATTAACCCCAAGTCTATTCCACTGATCCTCCCTTCTATCTCTTAGCCAGTACCATATTGTTTTGATGACTGCTGCTTTATAGTATAGCTTAATATCTGGTACTGCTAGGCCCCCTTCCTTCACATTTTTTTTCATTATTTCCCTTGATATTCTTGATCTTTTGTAATTCCAAATGAAATTTGTTATAGTTTTTCCTAATTCAGTAAAGAAGTTTTGGTAATTTGATAGGTATGGCGCTAAATAGGTAAATTAATTTGGGTAGAATGTTCATTTTTATTATGTTAGCTCATCCTATCCATGAACAATTAATGGCTTTCCAATTGTTGAGATCCAGTTTTATTTGTTTGGAAAGTATTTTGTAGTTGTTTTCGTATAATTGCTGTGTTTGTTTTGATAGATAGATTCCCAAGTATTTTATATTGTCTAGGGTAATTTTAAATGGTGTTTCTCTTTCTACCTCTTACTGCTCTAATGTGTTGGAAATATATAGAAATGCTGATGATTTATGTGCATTTATTTTGTAACCTACAACTTTGCTAAAGTTGTTGATTATTTCTACAAGCTTCTTAGTTGATTCTCTAGGATTTTTTAAGTATACTATCATATCATCTGCAAAGAGTGATAGCTTAGTCTCCTCCTTGCCTATTTTGATACCTTCAATTTTTTTTTCTTCTCTAATTGCAACTGCTAGTGTTTCTAGTACTATGTTGAATAATAGAGGTGATAATGGGCATCCTTGTTTTACTCCTGATCTTATTGGGAAGGCTTCTAATTTATCCCCATTGCATATGATGTTTGTTGATGGTTTTAGGTATATACTGTTTATTATTTTTGGGAAAGGTCCTTCTATTCCTATACTTTTCAGTGTTTTCAATAGGAA
>NW_025368068.1:0-1148 GCF_016433145.1 Gracilinanus agilis | reverse complement strand
GTGTATATATATATATATATATATATAACTATAGATTCAGAAAAAACTGGAAGGCTATAAGAAATAATGAAGTAAATTAATCAGAACAAGAAAAATAATTTATAAAAAAACAAACTTTTGAAAAGAAAAAGTAAAACTAAAATATTTAGGAATTTTGACTCTGGAAGACTGATAACGATTACTATTTTTAAACTCACAGAAAAATGATGAACAACATGTGAATGATGACACATATATTTTCATATTCAAGCACTACTTTGACTATAGTTATTTGTTTAAATTGGGTTGTAGGTTTTCTTGTTGGGTTTTTTTTTTTTGAGATAAAGGGGAATTATGAAGCAGATTGAAGGAAGGAATAATCAAGTAATAGTGAAATCAAAAAATAAGAAAAGTTTTAATGAAATACTTTAAAAATACACAGAAAACAGTAGATGTCAGTTCAGAAGTATGAGAAGTCAAAAACGTAATATTAAAACTTCCAGGTTGCATGTAATATATTTTAATTGAATTGTACATAATAGAGATTCATGATTGGTGTGTAAAATATAAACGTATTTCACCATACACAAACATTTTTAGACCAAATCTGTAATTTTATAATTTCTGAGAACTCTCAATAAAGAAACTATATTTACTATTACAATAGATGAATATAGAATTGTAAGAGTTCAGTGAATTGTCTAGGTTCATATGCCTTACATATGCCTGAGGAGATACTTGGACCCAGACTATCCTAAGTCTTTGACCAGCTATTTATACACTGATTCTAAAATCTATTTTTTTCCCTACAGTGTCTTTGAATTTCTCAGTCTACTTCCAAGTAACTGATATCTGTGATTTTTTGGACAATAAAGAAGGAACTTAATCATTATTAAGGCTTAACTCAAGAAAGGAACTTGTGGGAAGAAATTTAAGAACTTCATTTCCTAAGTAATAGGGAAAATGTAAAATTAACATCTCTTAGGAGAGGAAAAGAATTCTACCCACGTCAAATGAACTAAGTACTTTATAACATCACAAAAGGCAAAAAACTTGGGAATTGTTAAGTTTGGGTTAGTCCATTATACTTTTTTTTTTTTATATTTTATTTTTATTTATTTATTTTTTTAACATTTATTAATATTCATTTTTAACATGGTTACATGATT
>NW_025368067.1:0-10944 GCF_016433145.1 Gracilinanus agilis | reverse complement strand
ATCATAGATAAACAGACTTGTACAAAAATATTTATAGCTGTGCTTTTTGTGGTGGCAAAGAACTGGAAAAGGAGGGTATGTCCTTCAATTGGGGAACGGCTGAACAAACTGTGGTATATGCGGGTGATGGAATACTATTGTGCTAAAAGGAATAATAAACTGGAGGAATTCCAGGTGAACTGGAAAGACCTCCAGGAACTGATGCAGAGCGAAAGGAGCAGAGCCAGAAGAACTCTGTACACAGAGACTGATATACTATGGTAAAATTCGAATGCAATGGACTTCTGTACCAGCAGAAAGCAATGATACAAGACAGCTCTGAGGGATTTATGGTAAAGAACGCTACCCACATTCAGAAGAAGGACTACAGGAGAGGAAACATATAAGAAAAACAAATGCTTGAACACATGGGCTGAGGAGGACATGATTGGGGATGTGGACTCGAAACTACCACACCAATGCAACTAACAACAATTTGGAAATAGGTCTTGAACAAGGACACATGTCAAAACCAGTGGAAATGTGCATCGGCTATTGGTGGGGGGAGAGCGGGGGGTGAAGGGGAAAGCAGGGGCATGAATCATGTAACCATGTTAAAAATGAATATTAATAAATGTTTAAAAATATATTTAAAAAAAGAGATTAAAGAGACATTAAAGACATTTGCAAAAATATGTAAAAAAAAAAAAGAGAGAGCAGAGATTCAGCTTAAATTTCACATAAAAAAGTCCTTTTCAAGTCCCTTGGGCAGCTTCCCTCCATCTTTTCTGAATATTTCTGGTACTTACCTATTTATTTTCTTTCTGTCCCTCTCATCACAATGTGAACTCTTTGAAAACTCTGGTTTTCCTTTTCTTTGTATCTAGAGCACTTAACACAATTCCTGACACATACTAAGTGATAGATAAATGCTTATCAACTGTCTGATAAAAAGCACTCAGCATAAACTTTCTAGCCATAAACTCTCCAACTCTACCAGTCTTAGACTTTCTGGTATACTACTGAATAGATAGAAAGTTGTTTCTGCTGCTTGTGCAGCTGCAAGTATACTATTAGCTATTATGTCATGTGTAGACCCTCCAAACACCTAGGCCATCCTAAAGTGGTCCAAATACTCCACACCCCTGACCTGTAGCAGCTTTTCTAATCTTGGCACAAAATTGGTAGGCAGGAACTTCACACAGATGTCCTTGGTGCTCTTATCTCTATACAACTGGCTATCCAACATCCATAAACACTTGATTAAGATGGCCTCAGGCTGCTGTAACTTCAATGTGCAAAGAATGTAAAGAGCAAGTCCCCTGGGATTCTCTAATAATTCCCTGTATTTCTCTGCATTATCTCCTGCCACTCTAGTCATCACATCTGCAGCATGTTCCAGCCAGGTATCATAGATTTCCTCTCAAGATAATTAGTTTTGTCCCCTTGAGAATACTTTACTTGTCTGTTTCAGCTTCTCCCAGGTTGCAATGTTTGCCTGACTATGCCAAGGCTGGTATTGCCATCAGATCACAGCTGCTGGGTGGCACACTGGGTCACTGGTTGCTAGAGAGCCTGTAGTCACTATTAAGGCTTTCCTCTGATTTAACAGCTCGGGGTTGGCAATGGAATTGAAGGACGAGTTAATAACTAATTACCAAGTTCTCTCTATGTCAGTTATCTCTTTGTACATTAGGGAATGCCTCTCCTCTACCCCCTCCCCCACCCAGTCACTCTACCCACCTTGAACAATAGAACAAAGAATCTTCCTTACTCTAAGTTTTGCCTGGTACTTTGCATCCTCCCCCAAAGAATACAAGATGTAAAACCTTTGATTACACTCTTCTTCCTCCTTATTAATAATAACTAATATTTATATAGCACTTTAAGATTTACAAATGTTATAAGTAAAGTTAAGTGTGTTTGCAGAGGGCAGAGGCATGGGAAAGCAAAGTAAGGAATTCTAGAATTCTACTGGGAGAGACAGTTGGCCTTGTGCTGGTTCATATTTTCTCAGTGGGGTTTACCTGGAAGGGACTGGCTACCTGCTTTTGCTGGCTGTATTATATCTGGACTCTTCCATCCTACCTGCTTCCCTATTACTTGATTGAAACATCTACTGAGTTTCCTGTGTGATCCTGTACAGCTGAGCCATCTGTCTGTGAGATTTTGGTTTGGGTCCTTTAGGATCCAAAACCCTTTTCTTGGGCCCTGTCCTGCCTAGCTGCCTAACTACCTCCATTACCACCAAAAGTGGGGTCAGTTTAGGTTAGTGTAGGATATTTATATTAGGGCCTGGGTCCCCAGATAAGATAGGTGAACTCAGTGTAGCTAAATCCATGAAGACTCCTGGTGACAGGACATTTAGGTCTTATGAGTTTTAGATAGAAAACTGTAGCTTAAGTTTGTCGAAATCCCTTCTTATCTTTTCCCTTGTTAATAATTAAAACAACTTCCATCTAACATCTTAATATGTGTGTGTGTGTGTGTGTGTGTGTGTGTGTGTGTGTGTGTGTGTGTGTGTGTGATCTCAGTGTCTGGCTCTGCCTGCACTAAGCTTGGGCGGCCTCCCCAAACCCCAGTTACTCTTCTGATACTGGCCTAAATAAAATCCAATCCCATCCCTAAAACCCTCACATTTATTTCACAAAGCACTCAATATTCTCTTTGGATTCTCACATTAACACTATGATTTCCAGATTTTCCTTTTAAGGAGTGGTCCCAGGGCAGTCCTCTCTTCCTTTTCCATCTGGCTGGGATACTGAGAGGGTGGAAGGTAGAGAGTTAGAGCTCCTCCCAAATCCTCTATTTAAGGGGAGCCCAAGATTTCTGTCTCTTAACTTCCCCTCCTTCTCTTGGACTTCATCACCTTCTCCTCCCCCCACCAAATCTCTCTCTTTCAGATTCCTTTCCTGTCTTATCTTCTCTGTTTAGACTTGCAGTGGTTCCCAAACTTTTTTGGCCTACTGCCCCCTTTCCAGAAAAAATATTACTTAGCCCCCTGGAAATTAATATTTTTTTTATTTTAATAGCAATTAATAGGAAAGATAAATGCACCTGTGGCCATCACCGCTCTCCTGGATTGCTGCAGCACCCACCAGGGGGCAGTAGTGCCCACTTTGGGAATCACTGGTTTAGAGTATGAGCTCCTTAAAGGCAGGGGCTGTCTTTTGTCTCTCTTTGTACCTCTAGCACTTAGCACGTAGCACTTGAACCTGGAACACAGTAAATGCTTAATAAATCTTTATAGGTTAACTGTGAAAAAAGGTATTATTATCTCCATTTCATAAATAGTGAAGCTGAGGTGGAGAGAATCTAGATGAGTTGCTTGGGGTCAGATAAGCTAATAAGCTTTAGAGGCAGGATTTGAACTCAGTCTTACTGACTCTAAGACCAACACTATTCACTTAGCTATATGAATACTCTTCAATCATTTAATCAATCCACAACCATTTTTTCAATCAACAAGCATTTATTAAGCAATGACTACCTGTGAGTCACTCTTTTAGGTATCTAAAGATACAAAGGCAAAAGGGAACATTACTTAACCTCAAGGAATTTATAGTTTTCGTTCAACGGTTCTTTCTAGTCCTTCAAGTAACCATAGTGTATTCACTCCAGGAAAGAAATGTCTGCCAATGAGTAATATTCTCAGAGCCCAAACATCATGAGAAGTGGAATTCTAAGGGCTTCTCTCAGTCATGCTTACAACATCTCTAAAGTTATAATTTCATAGTTCTACTAATTGTGGATACAGACAATATAATATCCCCACAAATTTTGAGATACCTCTCCAAAATTCACTTGGACACCACTGCCTTCCTAAAGTACATTTCTTTGTGTTCTAAGATGCCAAATATCTCAGACATATTAAAAAAGGATTTTTTAATAGTTTAAGTAGGAAAAACATGAGTTTCTTAAGCAAAACATTTTTCTTCAGTCAAAAGTTCATCATCCATTAGTAAATATTTCTAACATGGGTCTTGCTTTAAGGTTGACAAAAACATATGATATAATTTAGTTGTAAATCCTAGTCTAATAGTTCTGTAATAGGCAGCTGCTGAAAAGCAAAGTTTAGTCAGTATTTAAAATAATGTGTATCCTTTGGTGTTCTTAAAAGAGAAACATCTTGTGGTTTGGGAGAGAAACGAACTTAGACCATGATACTCTCAATGAAATTTGGCTCTTGGAGAAGAAAAAACATATGCCACAGCCTCCAATGGCATCGAAGCTGTAAGCAATAACAAGAAACATCTCTAAGTTTCTTGAAATCCTTTTCAAAAACAGCTAATGTATTCCACAATCATTCTTTTCTTTAGAGCTGGCAAATGGGGCTACAAGCGAATCATTCTGCTTCTCAGGGGATGGTTTTGCTCCAAGAGTTGAAGGAAGTTAAAAGAGGGAAATGATAAATATTCTCTTGAATGGCCCTAGATGGAGGTGTTTGTAGAATCCTAATGTCAGAACTGGAAAGACCTTTATATCATACAATGTCAGAACTAAAAGGAACCAAAAGACAGTTAGTCAATCAACAAGTATTTAAGTATAAAATATGTGCCAGAAACTGTATTAAAAGCTGAGTCTAGAAAAGAATGGCAAAGACCAATACCTTCTCTCAAGAAAGTTACATTTCAATGAGAGAGATAACATGAAATTAAATAGGGACCTACAACAGAATGGATAGCACTGAGGTTGCAAGCATAGGTGACTAGAAGGATGGTAGGGCCCTTGAGAGAAATAGGAAAGTTCAGAAGACAAGAATGTTTGAAAGAAAAGGTAATGAATTCTGCCATGAACATGTTGAGTTTGAGATACTTAGTGGACATCAATTTCAAGGTTTCAAACAGCTGGTGATGCAGGGCTGGAGTAAAAAAAGTCTACAGTTGTACATCCCAGAGTTTGATAAAGTAAAAAAATATAAATTACCGAAGGAAAAACTTTATATTTCATAAAAACTGCTAGAAAAACTTTGAAAAGCAGTTTGGCAAAAATCAGGATTAGAGAAACATCTTATATCACCTTCTACAATACATTCTAAATAGATAAATGACCTTAATATTAAAGATGATAGTATTTTTAAAACTTTAGAAAAAAAACAGATCATATATCTCTCACAGCTATAGATAAGAAAAGTATTCTTTACCAAACAAGAGAGAAAGGCAATTACAAAAGATAAAATAAAAAATTTTGATTGCTAGAAACCAAAAAGCTTATGCAGAGACAACATTAATACATGTTAGTTGGGGAAAAAAATCTTTGTATCAAACATCTTTGATAAGAGTTTGATATCCAAGACATAAAAAATTAATATATAAAACTAACAGACATTTCTTCAATAGATAAATAATCAAAGAATATGAATAAACAGTTCTCAGAAGAAAAACTGCAAAACATTTACAACTACAAGAAAAAATGATCCAAATAAGAGTAATGCACATCAAAACAATGCTGAGATTTCACTTCATATTCCACAAATTGGCAAAAATGACCCAAAAAAGGAAGGCAGCTAGGTGGCTCAGTGGATGGAGAAGCACACCTATAAACTGGAGATCCTGGGTTCAAATCTGGCATTAGATACTTCCAAGCTGTGTGACCTTGGGCAAGTCACTTAATCCCATTTGCCTAGCCCTTGCCCTTCTGTCTTAGAGTTATTACTAAGTCAAAAACAAGAATTTTAAAAAACACACACACACACCCCAAATGGCAACAGTGAATGCTGGAGGGATTGTAGAAAGATAGGAACACTAATACATTGTTGGTGGAACTATGAAATAGTATAATCATTTCGGAAAGCAATTTAGAATGTTGCCAAAAAAAAGTAACTAAAATATCTATCCCCTTTGAAACAGAGGCTCCATTATTACGTTTATACCCCAAGGAAGTCATTGATAAGAAAAAAGTCTCCATATAATCCAAGATACTTATAACAACACTTTTTGTGATAGCTAAGAACTGAAAACAAAGTTGATGCCCATTGATTGGAAAATGATAAACAAACTGTGGTATGTGAATGTGATAGAATATTACTGTGTGTGATGAATACATAGAAGTATGGAAAGATCTATATGAACTGAAGCAAAGTAAAGTAAGCAGAACCAAGAAAGCAATATATGTAGTAACTATAATGATGGACATGGAAAGAACAATAATATGCCAAACAATAAAAAATAAATATGAACAAATAATCATAAAAACCAAGTGGGACTTGGAGTTCCGGGTTAAGATGGCGGCAGAGTAAAAAGCAGTGCTTAACCTCTCCTAACCGAAACATACAGGACTCCTCAAGGGGACATAAAAACAAATCCAGATGAACGGAGGGACCCCACAACAGGGCACAGCATGGAAGGTACGTGGAATCGGGGCATTTTCATGCTATAAAGGGGTGAAACAGCTTTCACTAAATCGCGGGCTGAGCAACAACCCCCCCCCCACACACACACACACACAACCTACAACGCCAAAGCCAGCTCAAAAGAAATAGAGCAAGTTTGGGGCACCCATTGAGTCATTGGCAGCTCCAGGGCCTGTTCCTGAGAGCAGCAAGACTTAGGACTCCAAAAGGCTAAAGAACGCACATGGACTTTGAGCGCAGAAACCGAGGGCAGGCACGGGTGGAGGCAGACACAGGCATGAGCGAAGGCTCTGAAACCCTGAGTGGGGAACCAGTGCAGACGGGTATACGACTGTGGAAGCAGCGCCCTGAGACTTGTAAAGGAACCTCTGGCAGAGGATCAAGCAAGGGGGTCTACCAGGGGACTTGACCTTGAAAACAACGAGACCTGAGACCTCAGGAGCCAAAAGAGCACAGACAGACCCTGAGCGCGAGGATAAAGCCGAGAACGGGCTAGGCTAACAATGGCAACCCAGAATCAGGAAGGCCAAAAGAGAAAGATTAACAACAACAAGAAGAAATCTTTAACACTCGACAACTTTTACACAGAGAAAATCCAGACAATTGAGCAAACAGAAGAGGAGAAAAAACATGCAATCACATCCAGACCCTCCCAAAATAATGAAAACTGGTCACAAGCTCTTGAAGAGTTCAAATCTGAGATGACAAGAAAGTTGGAAAAGATTTGGCTAGAGAAATGGGAAATAGCTCAAAAAGAAATCAGGCAAGAAAATAACAGTTTAAAAGGCAGAATTTCACAATTGGAAAGTGAGGCAAGTCAACTGAAGACCAGAAATGACCAGATTGAAAAGGAAAACCATTCCCTAAAGGCTAGAATTGAGCAATTAGAAGCTAATGATCTCTCAAGACAGCAAGAACAAATAAAACAAAGTCAAAAGACTGAAAAAATAGAAGGAAACATGAAATATCTCAATGAGAAAGTGACAGACCAAGAAAACCCGTCTAGAAGAGACAATTTGAAAATCATTGGTCTCCCTGAAAAAGCAGAAATTAATAGAAATTTGGACTTGTTATGAGTAAGATTAGATTAGGTATTGATTAACTATTGATTAAGTTGTACATAGCAGGAAGGAGCTGGAGCTGAGAATTCCATGATGGAATGAAGGAGGAGGAAGTCTGTCTGTGCCCTGAGTGTGGACTCCATTAGTGGTGGGCAAAACTGTTGCCAGCCTGGGAGACCTCAGAGCAAAGGACACCCTACTTCCTGATTTCCCCTGGGATCCTGTGTGGTGTGGCATCTAAGAAAAGGACAAATCTACAGAGCCAAGAGAGGAGGAGAAGTTTGAAAACTGGAGGACAGTGCTTCAAGCAGAACCCTCTCTACTTGGTACTTGAGATCATCTTGACTCCTGGCATCCAGAGATCATCAGTGGATTGCAGTGAGAATCCCAAAGCCACAAAGTCCTAGTTGTACTCAAGCCTGGCAGGTTCCAGGTTTGAGGCAGAAACCCAGAGACTCCATTTACAGCTCCTTGGGCCCTGATAGTTTAGATCACTTAGATAAGAGTAGAATAAGTCCTCCCATTGCCCTGTGGTTTTATCCCTTGGATTTTAAGTATAGAAATCCTTTCCCACCTTTTAGTCTAACATAATTAAAGCTGTTAACTCCCTTTTACCTTGTTAGCCTGTTACTATACTCTGGTCTAGTGGAAACTGGGTGACAGTTAAGATCAACTGTCATTCCTGTAGAAATCCAGTAAACTCTGGTCTCTTCACCCTGGTACAGTCTCTCATAAATCCTAGAGTGTGTTCCCACAAAACACTTAGTTTATTGTAATATCTCTGGTGACCCCATTACCTTACTTATATTTTCCTACAGACTCCATACTAAACTAAAAGAAATTATTCAGCAAAATTGCCCTGAAGTCCTACAACAAGAGGGCAATATAGACATTGAAAGGATCCATAGATCACCCTCTACACCAGACCCAGAAAAGAAAACACCCAGGAATATAATAGCCAAATTCAAGAGCTTCCAAGTAAAAGAAAAAAATCTTACAAGAAGCCAGAAAGAGACAATTCAAATATCAAGGAGCACCAATCAGGATCGCACAGGATCTGGTAGCCTCCACGCTAAAAGACCACAAGGCTTGGAATATAATATTCAGAAAGGCAAGAGAGCTGGGCCTTCAACCACAGATCAACTACCCATCAAAATTGACTATATACTTCCAGGGGAAAGTTTGGGCATTCAACAAAATTGAAGATTTCCAAGTATTTGCACAGAAAAAAACCAGGACTAAATGGAAAGTTTGATATCCAACCACGAAAATCAAGAGAAACATGAAAAGGTAAATAAGAAACAGCGGGGAAAGAAATAAAACTTATAATTTTTAAATTTGCCTTTTTAAGGGCCTCAGTAAGATCTAATTATCTGTATTCCTATGTGGAGAAATGCTATGTATAATTCTCTGTAGTAAACTCTATTCAATATTATAGTATTCACTATTATAGTGATCAGAAGAATAATTCATAGGGAGAGGGTGGAATACTAAATGGTCTAAGATGATATGGGGGGTGGGAAAGAGGGGGGTGAATAGTAGGGGACACCAAGAGAAACTTAAGTGAATAAGAAAAATAGTATATTCTATTACACAAAGAGGGCATGGGAAGGGGAGGGGACAAATACTATTATAAGAAGGAGAGGAAGAGAGCATTAAGAGGTAATATTTAAACCTTACTCTCAGTGTAATCAACCCGGAGAGAGAAGAGTAGCTATATTATCCATTGGGACATAAAACTCTATTTAACCCTACTGACAAAGTCAGAAGGGATAAACCAAGGGGAGCAGGGAGTGGGGAGGTCAAAAAAGGGAGGGGAGAAGAAGAGGGAGGGAATTCATTAGGCCTTTAAAAATAAAAAGAGAGGAATAAGAAGGGAGGGGGTAGAAAGGGAAGTTAATCAAGGGAGGGGATAAGAGATACCAGCTTAAAGCAAACCACTGGTTTAAAAGGAAATAGTTTAAGAAGAAGGGGTAGGAAAAGGGGAGGATACGAAAATGTCAGTGAATGCACAACTGATAATTATAACTCTGAATGTGAATGGGATGAACTTGCTCATAAAACGGAAGCAAATAGCAGAGTGGATTAGAAACCAAAATCCTACTATATGTTGTTTACAAGAAACACATATGAGGTGGGTGGACATACACAAGTTTAAGGTTCAGGGCTTGAGCAAAATCTTTTGAGCATCAAATGAGAAAAAGAAGGCAGGAGTGGCAATTGTGATTTCTGACAAAGCCAAAGTAAAAATAGATATGATTTTAAAAGACAGAGAAGGTCATTACATCCAATATGTATGCACCAAGTGGCATAGCATCCAAATTCATAAAGGAGAAACTGGCAGAGTTCAAGAAGGAAATAGATAGTAAAACCATAATGGTGGGAGATCTAAATATTTCTCTTTCAGATCTAGATAAATCAAACCAAAAAATAAATAAGAAAGAGGTAAGAGAGGTGAATGAAGTCCTAGAAAAATTAGATTTAATTGATATGTGGAGAAAAATGAATAGGGACAAAAAGGAATACACCTTCTTTTCAGCTGCACATGGCACATTCACAAAGATTGACCATGTAATAGGGCATAAAAACATTGCAAACAAATGCAAAAGAGCAGATATAATAAATGTAACCTTCTCAGATCATAATGCGATAAAAATAATAATCAGTAAGGGCACCTGGACAGGCAAATTAAAAACCAATTGGAAATTAAACAATATGATTCTCCAAAACCAAATTGTCAAAGAAGAAATCATAGAAACAATCAACAATTTCATTGAAGAGAATGACAATGATGAGACATCCCACCAAACTCTGTGGGATGCAGCCAAGGCAGTACTCAGTGGGAAATTTATATCCTTAAGTGTATATATTAACAAACTAGGGAGGACAGAGATTAATGAATTGAGCATGCAACTCAAAAAATTAGAAAGCGAGCAAATTAAAAATCCCCAGATGAAAACTAAATTAGAAATACTAAAAATCAAGGGAGAAATTAATAAAATCAAAAGTAAAAGAACTATCGAATTAATAAATAAGATTAGAAGCTGGTACTTTGAAAAAACAGATAAAATAGACAAGGTACTGGTCAATCTAATAAAAAAAAAGGAAAGAAGAAAACCAAATTGACAATATCAAAGATGAAAAGGGAGACCTCACCTCTAATGAAGGGGAAATTAAAGCAATCATTAAAAACTATTTCGCCCAACTATATGGCAATAAATATAACAATTTAGGAGATATGGATGAATATTTACAAAAATATAAATTGCCCAGATTAACAGCAGAAGAAATAGAATACCTAAATAATCCCATATCAGAAAAAGAAATTGAACAAGCCATCAAAGAACTCCCTAAGAAAAAATTGCCAGGGCCTGATGGATTCACAAGTGAATTCTATCAGACATTCAAAGAGGAACTAATCCCAATACTATACAAATTATTTGATATGATAAGCAAAGAAGGAGTCCTACCAAATTCCTTTTATGACACAAATATGGTACTGATCCCAAAGCCAGGGAGATCAAAAACAGAGAAAGAAAACTACAGACCAAT
>NW_025368066.1:0-3963 GCF_016433145.1 Gracilinanus agilis | reverse complement strand
CCATGCATTCAAGCAATTGTTTATCTTATATGTTTCCTCTCCTGCAGTCCTTCCTCTGAATGTGGGTAGCATCTTTACCATAAATCCCTCAGAGCTGTCTTGTGTCATTGCAGTGCTGCTGGTACAGGAGCCCATTACATTTGATTTTACCATAGTATATTAGTCTCTGTGTACAATGTTCTTTGGGCTCTGCTCCTTTCGCTCTGCATCAGTTCCCGGAGGTCTCTCCAATTTGCATGGAATTCCTCCAGTTTATTATTCCTTTTAGCACAATAGTATTCCATCACCAGCATATACCACAATTTGTTCAGCCATTCCCCAATTGAAGGACATACTCTCCTTTTCCAATTTTTTGCCACTACAAAAAGCGCAGCTATGAATATTTTCGTACAAGTCTGTTTATCTATGATCTCTTTGGGGTACAAACCCAGCGATGGTATGGCTGGATCAAAGGGCAGGCATTCTTTTATAGCCCTTTGAGCATGATTCCAAATTGCCAGCCAGAATGGCTGGATCAGTTCACAGCTCCACCAGCAATGTATTAATGTCCCAATTTTGCCACATCCCCTCCAACATTCATTACTCTCCCCTTCTTTCATTTTAGCCAATCTGCTAGGTGTGAGGTGATACCTCAGAGTTGTTTTGATCTGCATTTCTCTAATTATTAGAGATTTAGAACACTTTCTCATGTGCTTATTGAGACTTTTGATTTCTTTACCTGAAAATTGCCCATTCATGTCTCTTGCCCATTTATCAATTGGGGAATGGCTTAATTTTTTATACAATTGCTTTAACTCCTTGTGTATTTGAGTGATTAGGCCCCTGTCAGAGTTTTTTGTTATAAAGATTTTTTCCCAATTTGTTGTTTCCCTTCTGATTTTGACTACATTGTTTTTGTACAAAAGCTTTTTAGCTTAATATAATCAAAACCATTAAATTTACATTTTGTAATTTTCTCTAACTCTTGCTTGGTTTTAAAATCTTTCCTTTCCCAGATATCTGACAAGTATACTATTCTGTGTTCACTTAACTTATTTATAGTTTCCCTCTTTATATTCAAGTCATTCACCCATTCTGAATTTATCTTGGTGTAGGGTGTGAGATTTTGATCTAAACCTAATCTCTCCCATATTGTTTTCCAAATTTCCCAGCAGTTTTTGTCAAATAGTGGATTCATGTCCCAAAAGTTGGGCTCTTTGGGTTTATCATACACTGTCTTGCTGACATCATTAACCCCAAGTCTATTCCACTGATCCTCCCTTCTATCTCTTAGCCAGTACCATATTGATTTAATGACTGCTGCTTTATAGTATAGTTTGATATCTGGTACTGCTAGGCCCCCTTCCTTCACATTTTTTCCATTATTTCCCTTGATATTCTTGATCTTTTGTTATTCCAAATGAAATTTGTTATAGTTTTTCCTAATTCAGTAAAGAAGTTTTTTGGTAATTTGATAGGTATGGCGCTAAATAGGCAAATTAATTTGGGTAGGATGTTCATTTTTATTATGTTAGCTCGTCCTACCCATGAACAGTTAATGGCTTTCCAATTGTTGAAGTCCAGTTTTATTTGTTTGGAAAGTGTTCTGTAGTTGTTTTCGTATAATAGCTGTGTTTGTTTTGTTAGATTGATTCCCAAGTATTTTATATTGTCTAGGGTGATTTTAAATGGTGTTTCTCTTTCTACCTCTTGCTGTTCTAATGTGTTGGAAATGTATAGAAATGCTGATGATTTATGTGCATTTATTTTGTATCCTGCCACTTTGCTAAAGTTGTTGATTATTTCTACCAGCCTCTTAGTTGATTCTCTAGGATTTTTTAAGTAGACCATCATATCATCTGCAAAGAGTGATAGCTTAGTCTCCTCATTGCCTATTTTGATACCTTCAATTTCTTTTTCTTTTCTAATTGCTATTGCTAGTGTTTCTAGTATTATGTTGAATAATAGAGGTGATAATGGGCATCCTTGTTTCACGTTTCACTCCTGATCTTATTGGGAAGGCTTCTAATTTATCCCCATTGCATAAAATGCTTGTTGATTGTTTTAGGTATATATTGTTTATTATTTTTAGGAAGGGTCCTTCTATTCCTATACTTTTCAATGTTTTCAATAGGAATGGATGATGTATTTTGTCAAAGGCTTTTTCAGCATCTATTGAGATAATCATGTGGTTTTTGTTTGTTAGACTGTTGATATGGTCAATTATGTGGATGGTTTTCCTAATGTTGAACCATCCTTGCATTCCTGGTATAAATCCCACCTGATCATGGTGGATGATCTTCTTAATTACTTGCTGGAATCTCTTTGCTAATATTCTATTTAAGATTTTTGCATCTATGTTCATTAGGGAGATTGGTCTATAGTTTTCTTTCTCTGTTTTTGGTCTACCTGGTTTTGGAATCAGTACCGTATTTGTGTCATAAAATGAATTTGGTAGGACTCCTTCTTTGCTTATCATATCAAATAATTTGTATAGTATTGAGATTAGTTGCTCTTTGAATGTCTGATAGAATTCACTTGTGAATCCATCAGGTCCTGGTGATTTTTTCTTAGGGAGTTCTTTAATGGCTTGTTCAATTTCCATTTCTGATATGGGATTATTTAGGTATTCTATTTCTTCTGCTGTTAATCTAGGCAATTTATATTTTTGTAAATATTCATCCATATCTCCTAAATTGTTATATTTGTTGCCATATAATTGGGCGAAATAATTCTTAATGATTGCCTTAATTTCCCCTTCATTATAGGTGAGGTCTCCCTTTTCATCTCTAATACTGTCAATTTGGTTTTCTTCTTTCCTTTTTTTTTTTATTAGATTGACTAGTACTTTGTCTATTTTATCTGTTTTTTCAAAATACCAGCTTCTAGTCTTATTTATTAATTCAATAGTCCTTTTACTTTTGATTTTATTAATTTCTCCCTTAATTTTTAGTATTTCTAATTTAGTTTTCATCTGGGGGTTTTTTATTTGCTCACTTTCTAATTTTTTGAGTTGCATGCCCAATTCATTAATCTCTGCCCTCCTTAATTTGTTAATATATGCACTCAAGGATATAAATTTCTCCCTGAGTACTGCCTTGGCTGCATCCCACAGAGTTTGGTAGGATGTCTCATCATTGTCATTTTCTTCAATGAAATTATTGATTGTTTCTATAACTTACTTCTACTAGATAAAAGAGTTGATCTGAAAACAATCAGCACTGAGGTGCAGCAAGTCAGAGTTTTCCAACTGAAAGAAAACAGATATCTAAAAATATCTCCCCCCAACTACCCTGGCCCCTTCCTCAAAGGGGTGGGAGGAACACTTCCTCTGTTTCTATTTCTAAAAGTTAAGTCTCAGATCTAGATTGAATTGGGAGAAAAATTAGGAGCAGCTGGAGGACCATCAACAAGGAATTCCTCTCCTTCTTGGACTATCTATGACAGAACCAATGTCTTGGGTGAGTATGTCTCCCACCTTAACATCAAGTCAAAGGATCTTTGAACCAAGTCGTCTCTGAGCTTACATTATGTCAAAACTAGATGCTGTAATGAATGAAAGACATCAGGTTGGAGGTAACAATTTCCCCCCCTACAAGGTATAGTGTGTTGTCATAATAAACATATCATAGGGAGATTTTGTATTTTCTTTCCCTCCTAGTTAAATACATGACTATAAAGATTTGATATATTATAGAAAATTAATTTTAAAAGCCTGCCTGCTCTTATTTCATCAAGCATATTTCCATTGGTGTATCAATCTCTTTCATAAAACTTCTGTTGAGATTAGAACATTATGAAATGTAAAATGAATAATTTGGATTACATTAAATTAAAAAGGCTTTGTACAAACAGAACCAGTGTAATCAAGGTTAGAAGGAAAACAGAGAAGAAAATTTTTAATAGATGTTTATGACAAAGGCCTTGTTTCTCACATATATAGAGAACTGAGTCAAATCTGTAGAAACACAAATCATTCCGCAA
>NW_025368065.1:0-7161 GCF_016433145.1 Gracilinanus agilis | reverse complement strand
CCCATGGTTAACATGATTCATGTTCTTTCCCTCCCCTCTTCCCACCCCCTTCCCCTAGCCAAAGAGCAATTCCACTGGGTTTTACCTGTGACATTGATCAAGACCTGTTTCCATATTATTAATATTTGCATTAAGGTGATCTAGAGTCTAGAGTCTTCATCCCCAGTCATATCCCTATCAACTCATGTGATCAAGGAAATGTTTTTTTCTTCTGTGTTTCTACTCCCACAATTCTTTCTCTGGATGTGGGTAGTGTTCTTTCTCATAAGTCTGTGGTACTTAAGATGTGTAACATGATAGAGTAAAGAAATCAGAGCTTTCCCAATGTTCCTCTCCAAACAACCTTAAAACAATACCTTAAGATGAATTTTGGAGTGGAAGAGCCAAAAAAGATTAAAATGATACATTTTTCCAGTCTAAGACAACATAGGAGGTTGGAAAGAGACTTGTGACACAGGGGAAGAGGCCAGCCCAGAGATCATATGAATGAAACACCTAGTGGTGGGACAAGGTGGAGGAGACAGAAGCAACAGAAGCATCTGAGTTCTCAAGCCAGAGACGAGTGGATTTGGACTTCATAGTACCAGTTAACAAACATATAGTGAAGAATGATTTGGAACCATGAAAAAAAAACATAATCAAGCAGTTTCTCTTGCAGATTGTAGAGTCAGATAAGTAGCTTGACACCATCCTTACAATAGAGGTAGTCTACCAAGAAGTTTTCCCATCTGAGAGTGGGGCCCTAAAGAACCAAAATTGAATAATATAACATTCAATTATTCTTCCTAAATCCAAGTATTGATAAGGAGGCATATCTGCCCTAGAGGAAAGTATATTATTATATCAAAAAGCTCAGGACAACTAAGGTAGCACCTATGGATATTTGTAGCCCTTCTGGTGCTTACCAGGACCACCAGAAATAAATGAATAGATTTCTATCATAGTATTTTTTTCTGTGAAAGCATTTTTATCAGAAATTAGATAACTATATAGTATAGACTCCAGCTATTTTGTGGGTTATGTTAAGAAGACAGACTTTATCTCTGGGGAAGAAATGGAACGAGCATGGAAGTTCTGTCATTGTTGTCTTCTATTGGAAACTTATACCACTATCAGAGGAAGTTTATGGATTTCAATATGGAAAAGGAAATTTAAAAATACTACTGTAAAGTTCTGACCCTGACTCCCGAAATGGAGCATAAACATTTGGCAACACTGTCTGGCACTAAATATTTATATGTTGAAGTTACATATTTTTATCAATGTTGTATCTACTCAGAAGTACCTATGCTAGAGCATCCTTGAATCTTGAACAAATATATATATATCAAAATTGAGAAAATATACATACATCTGGTAAGTAGTCTCATAGGGAAACTAACTCCAAAAAAGAAGCAACATGAAGACATTAAGAGATTACTGGTATCTTTGTGTATCTTTAGATCCTCCTATAGCCAAATGGCAAAAAATAAGACTTTAGACTGGAAAGATTGTGTTAGGTTATTCTAGATGACTTTTACATTTGTCTCTCCTACTTGCCAACCTAAGACAGCTAAGATGGGACAAAGTCAATGCATAGTTCCTTCCTGCCAAATCAACTTATCATTCAAATGGTCATGCTCTGCATCTTGAATGTGTACAGCTTAAAGACAGCAGATTGGAACTCAACAAGACAGCTACCACCTTCACCTTGGCTTTTTCTTTCATATTGTTCATCAGGTGAATTGATACATGTGGGAAGAATTGCAGAGCAAGCTGATTTCTAGAAGGGGATGGAACACATGAGCCAAAGACTGAAGAGCTTTTGCCCAAGGACAGAGAGCTAGAACCAGAGCTCCCCACTCCCAATGCTGACTCAGACCAGGGCAAACTATCAAAGAGGGATCAGAAGCTCCATTTCTCCACTCTACGTTATTGACCTGCAGATTTCTGTGAGGATAGTGACTCAAATGAAGTCTCCAATTTAGATGTGAGCTGTGACTTCAATAATATCTTAGACAACTGTGATGCCTGGGGGGGGGGGGGACACATTCCTTTTTCTTCTCTCCCTGAGTAGCTTGGGTGAACTATTTTTAGAAGAAAAGAAAGATGAGAGACCCACCAGAGAAAAAAGAATTTGCAGCAGGTGGACCTAATCCAAGTTCCAGATGCTATAAGAGAAGTTAGATATTTTCTCTGTAGAAAGGCTATTCCCCACTATCAAAGTTATTCTACAGTAGCTTGCCTGTAGAATGACCTGATCCTGGGGCTGAACTTACTATCCACCTCAGAGGAATTTAAGGATCCTATCTTTTACTTGTCCCCTCAATTCTAGGGGTTACTATCACACTTTAAGCAGCCAGAATCCACCAACTCTATACCTCTCCCAGACAATGTAATTCTCCATACCCTCTTATACCTTCAGGCTACTCACAGTAGGTTAGACTGTGTTTTAGACGTCCCCCTTTATTCCGGGGGAAAAGATTGCTCTTCCTTTCTGCCTAATTACCTAAAAAATCTCATCATGTTTGATTCTAAAGCAAGTCTCTTAATCAGAACAATTCAGGAGTACAAGTATCTTTCACAACAGATTCAGGAGGAGAGGGCACCAAGCTGCATCAAGGAAAACATGGTTGGTTTAGCAGCAGCTGCAAAAAGAAGTGAAAATAACCTATAGCTGTTCCAAGTTCAGACAACACTTTCCTCTTATCTTATCATAGACAGTCTGACCTTCTGCTAATACCTTTCTCTCATAAGGGAGATGACCCAGAATGATAGGTTCATCACGCAGGATTATGATTGATGAGTTAGATCAAATGAAGAAGGAAAAATCTCATATTCACTGTACTTTGTGGTTCTCAGAAGATATATTAAAAAAAAAAGGTGTTGGTACTTTAGGTGTCAGGTAGAAATGGGGCAGAAATTTATGAGACCAATGTCAGAAGAAGTAGATGCTCCACCCTGGAACTTGTTTGGAATTCTCATTAATTATGGAAATGTGATAACCATTCCTGGGGTTGAAACTGATGATGTTAAAAGTATGGTGACAAATCCCATTATATTTATCTTGGTCATTCCTATTTTTACTATAATATAGTAATATGATATAGTAATAATATAAGGTCAGGCCTTTTATTACTCTTTACCTGGAGTGACAGATTTATTGATTGAGAGCAAGGAAAGAAGGTATTTCACTAATATGAGAAAAAGAAAATTTTAATTTGCAGTTTAAATTTAATAACTGCCAATTATTAACTCTTTTCTTGACTATTGAAAGAGAGAAGCTTTTGAAAGTAAGGATAAACTTAAAAGCAAGTAAAATTTAATTTGGAAGCATATTTTATATTATCATTTTATTTTATTCTGAGAATGATCAAATAGAATGTAATCATAGAGGTAAACTAAAAGCAAAATCACCAAAAGATATTGGAAAAGATTGTGCTTTTGTAAGCTTTTAAGAACTCCAAAGTCAGCAGTCTTTCATTCAATTTGTTTTATGTAAAAAAAAAAAAAACTTGTGCTAAATTGTAAAGGAAAAATTCAATGGAATGAATATTAGTTCTATAGATATTTTGAGATATGATTTGAAAATAAAGACTAAAGGAATTAAACAAGTAAGAGAATAGATCAGAATATGAAAGAAACAAGACAGGTACTGTTTTGAAGGGTTTTAAAGAAAGAAACAAAGAAAGTTTAAGCAAGTAGGGTTGAGAGGTTAATGTATAGAAAATTAAAGAAAGTTAGAATCAGTTTGCACTGAATGTGAATGAAAGGTTTCAAAGTAAAGGGTTTGGAGTTTGGGGAAAGAGAAGTTTAAGGGAAATCTCATTGAGATAAAAAGAGCTTTTAGAAGTATGTCTGTTAGAAATTTCAGACAGACAATATTTTTATTGTATTAAAGCGCTTATCAAAAGGAAACTCTTTAAATAAATTTGCATTATGAAATCATTTGAGTGTCATGCTAATTCTTTGTCCCTGGAGGATCATTCAAAGTGCATGTGTCAGGTTCCAAAGCAAGAGGTTAAGAGTGTGAGGCTGAGGGTTTCCTGAGGTTGAAAATGCAAAGAATAGCAAATGTGTCAGGGAAAGATGGGAATAGATTAATAACATAAAAATTTCATTTGATTTGGTGGGGGGACTTAAAAAGAAATAAATAAAAACTATGGGGAGCTGGAGTACTATCTGACAAGTATACTATTTTGTGTTTGCCTAATTTACTCATAGTCTCCTTCTTTATATTCAATTCATTCTGAATTTATCTTGGTGTAGGCTGTGAGATATTGATCTAAACCTAATCTCTCTCATATTGTTTTTCAATTTTCCCAGCAGTTTTTGTCAAATAGTGGATTTTTGTCCCAAAAGTTGGGCTCTTTGGGCTTATCATAGACTGTCTTGCTGATGTCACTTATCCCAAGTCTATTCCACTGAAACTCCCTTCTGTCTCTTAGCCAGTTTGATATTGTTTTGATGACTACTACTTTTATAGTACAGTTTAATATCTGGTACTGCTAGGCCACCTTTACTTTTTTTTTTCATTATTTCCCCTGATATTCTTGATCTTTTGTTATTCCAAATAAACTGTGTTATAGTTTTTTCTAATTCAGTAAAAAAGTTTCTTGGTAGTTTGATAGATATGGCACTAAATAAGTAAATTAATTTGGGTAGAATGGTCATTTTTACTATATTAGCTCATCCTACCCATGAGCACTCAATGTTTTTCCAATTGTTTAGATCTAGTTTAATTGTTTGGAAAGTGTTTTGTAGTTGTGTTTGTTTTTGTACATAGATTCCTAAGTATATTATATTGTCTTGGGTGATTTTAAATGGTATTTCTCTTTCTAATTCTTGCTGCCGTGATGTATTGTCAAGCCATTCCCCAATCGATAAATGGGTAAGAGACATGAATAGCTAATTTTCAGATAAAGAAATCAAAACTATCAATAAGCACATGAGAAAGTGTTCTAAATCTCTAATAATTAGAGAAATGCAAATCAAAACAACTCTGAGGTATCACCTCACACCTAGCAGATTGGCTAAAATGACAGCAGAGGAGAGTAATGAATGTTGGAGGGCATGTGGCAAAATTGGGACATTAATGCATTGCTGGTGGAGTTGTGAACTGATCCAACCATTCTGGATGGCAATTTGGAACTATGCCCAAAGAGCACTAAAAGAATGCCTGCCCTTTGATCCAGCCATACCATTGTTGGGTTTGTACCCCAAAGAGATCATAGATAAAAAGACTTGTACAAAAATATTTATAGTTGTGCTTTTTGTGGTAGCAAAAAACTGGAAAATGAGGGTATGCCCTTCAATTGGGGAATGGCTGAACAAAGTGTGGTATATGCTGGTGATGGAATACTAGCAGAGCCAGAAGAACATTGTACACAGAAACTGATACACTGTGGTAAAATCGAATGTAATGGACTTCTATACTAGCAGCAATGCAATACCCAGGAGAGTTCTGAGGAACTTATGGTGAAGAACGCTACCCACATTCAGAGGAAGTACTGCAGGAGAGGAAACAGAAGAAAAACAATTGCTTGAACACATGGGTTGAGGCAGACATGATTGGGGATGTAGACCTGAAATGACCACACCAATGTAACTATCAATAATATGGAAATAGGTCTTGATAGATGACACATGTTAAAACCAGTAGAAATGCACGGCGGCTATGGGTGTGGGGGAACTTGGAGGGGTGATGGGGAAAGTAAGAATATGAATCATGTAACCATAGCAAATTTTTCTAAAAAATAAAAAAAATTTAAAAAAAGGAAATATATAGAAATGCTGATGATTTATGCATTTATTTTGTATCCTGCAACTTTGCTAAAGTTGTCGATTATTTCCACTAGCTTTTTAGTTGATTCTCTAGGGTTTTTTAATTAGACTGCCATATCATCTGCAAAGGGTGATAGCTTAGTCTCCTCATTGTCTATTTTAATACTTTCAATTTTACTTTTTCTTCTCTAATACTTTTTCTTCTCTAATTTACTTTTTCTTCTCTAATACTTTTTCTTCTCTAATTGCTACTGCTAGTGTCTCTAGTGCAATAATAATAGAGGTGATAATGGGTATCCTTGTTCCACTCCTGATCTAATTGGGAAGGCTTCTACTTTATTCCCATTGCATACAATGCTTATTAATGGTTTTAGATATATACTGTTTATTATTTTTAGGAAAGGTCCTTCTATTCCTATACTTTCCAGTGTTTTCAATAGGAATGAGTGTTGTATTTTGTCAAAGGCTTTTTCAGCATCTATTGAGATAATCATGTGATTTTTGTTTGTTAGCTTATTGATATGGTCAATTATGTGGATGGTTTTCCTAATGTTGAACCATCCTTGCATTCCTGGAATCAATCCCACCCAATCATGATGGATAATCCTCTTGATCACTTGCTGGAGTCTTTTTGCTAGTATTCTGTTTAAGATTTTTTCATCTATGTTCATTAAGGAGATTTGACTGTAGTTTTCTTCCTCTGTTTTTGATCTACCTGGCTTTGGGATCAGGACCATATTTGTATCATAAAAGGAGTTTGGTAGAACTCCTTCTTTGCTTATTATGTCAAATAATTTGCATAGTATTGGGATTAGTTGTTCTTTGAATATTTGATAGAATTCACTTGTGAATCCATCAGGCCCTGGTGATTTTTTCTTAGGGTGTTCTTTGATGGTTTGTTCAATTTATTTTTCTGATATTGGATTATTTAGGTATTCTATTTCTTCTTCTGTTAATCTAGGCAATTTATATTTTTGTAAATATTCATCCATATCACCTAGATTGCTATATTTGTTGCCATGTAATTGGGCAAAATAGTTTTTAATGATTGCCTTAATTTCCTCTTCATTAGAGATGAGGTCTCCCTTTTCATCTGTTAATTTGGTTTTCTTCTTTCCTTTTTTATTAGATTGACCAGTACTTTGTCTATTTTATCTGTTTTTTCAAAATACCAGCTTCTAGTCTTATTTATTAATTCAACATTTCTTTTACTTTTGATTTTATTGATTTCTCCTTTGATTTTTAGTATTTCTAATTTAGTTTTCATCTGGGAATTTTTAATTTGTTCACTTTCTAGTTTTTTGAGTTGCATGCCCAATTCATTAACCTCTGACTTCCCTAATTTGTTAATATATGCACTCAATGATATAAATTTCCCCCTTAGTACTGCTTTGGCTG
>NW_025368064.1:0-5529 GCF_016433145.1 Gracilinanus agilis | reverse complement strand
AAGGAAGAAAGAAAGAAAGAAAGAAAGAAAGAAAGAAAGAAAGAAAGAAAGAAAGAAAGAAAGAAAGAAAGAAAGAAAGAACTCATCATTAGACAAAAAAGATTGGCCACAGGAGCAATTGGGTAGCCCTTAAAAAGATCAGCCACAGGAGCAATTGGGTAGCCCTTCCAGGTTCATAGGACTGGCCTGGGCCCTGTTGGCATAGCCATTAAAAATCCAGGACCACATCCATGCCAAGATCAGGCAGACAAATAGGGCTTCATTAATTTTGCATCATAAAGGAAACTAATTTGCAAGTTAGTTAATTGTGTAGGTATTGTGCATTGGTTCTATGTCAAAATAAAGTTAGTCCTTCAAAAAAAAAAGTTGCGAAGACAACAACTTTAGCTTGAAGACCTATATTTGATTTATAAAATCACAAGTAGACTAAAATCACCCAAATCAATATTAGATAAAGAAAGAGAATTATTTGAACTGCAGTTTCTGGGTGAATTTTTAAGGGTTCTTTGTGTATTATTTAAAACCTTGCTTTCTTATTTTTTAAAAACATTTATTAATATTCATTTTTAACATGGTTACCTGATTCATACTCCTACTTTCCCCTTCACCCCCCAACCCCTCCCCAAAACTGATGCACATTTCCACTGGTTTTATCATGTGTTGTTGATCAAAACCTATTTCCAAATTGTTGGTAGTTGCATTGGTGTGGTAGTTTCAAGTCCACATCCTCAATCATGTCCACCTCAACCCATGCATTCAAGCAATTGTTTTTCTTATGTTTCCTCTCCTGCAGTCCTTCCTCTGAATGTGGGCAGCGTCTTTACCATAAATCCCTCAGAATTGTCCTGGGTCATTGTATTGCTGCTGGTACAGAGGTCCATTACATTCAATTTTACCATAGTATATCAGTCTCTGTGTACAATGTTCTTCTGGCTCTGCTCCTTTCGCTCTGCATCTGTTCCTGGAGGTCTCTCCAGTTCACCTGGAACTCCTCTAGTTTATTATTCCTTTTAGCACAATAGTATTCCATCACCAGCAGATACCACAGTTTGTTCAGCCATTCCCCAATTGAAGGACATACCCTCCTTTTCCAGTTTTTTGCCACCACAAAAAGCACAGCTATAAATATTTTCATACAAGTCTGTTTATCTATGATCTCTTTGGGGTACAAACCCAACAATGGTATGGCTGGATCAAAGGGCAGGCATTCTTTTATAGCCCTTTGAGAATAGTTCCAAATTGCCAGCCAGAATGGTTGGATCAATTCACAACTCCACCAGCAATGCATTAATGTCCCAATTTTGCCACATCCCCTCCAGCATTCATTACTCTCCCCTTCTTTCATTTTAGCCAATCTGCTAGGTGTGAGGTGATACCTCAGAGTTGTTTTGATTTGCATTTCTCTAATTATTAGAGATTGAGAACACTTTCTCATGTGCTTATTGATGCTTTTGCTTTCTTTACCTGAAAATTGCCTATTCATGTCTCTTGCCCATTTATCTATTGGGGAATGGCTTGATTTTTTTATACAATTGATTTAACTCATATATTTGAGTAATTAGACCCCTGAGTTTTTCGTTATAAAGATTTTTTCCCAATTTGTTGTTTCCCTTCTGACTTTGACTACATTGTTTTTGTTTGTACAAAAGCTTTTTAGTTTAATATAATCAAAACCATTTATTTTACATTTTGTAATTTTCTCTAACTCTTGCTTGGTTTTAAAGTCTTTCCTTTCCCAAAGATCTGACAAGTATACTATTCTGTGTTCACTTAACTTATTTATAGTTGCCCTCTTTATATTCAAGTCATTCACCCATTTTGAATTTATCTTGGTGTAGGGTGTGAGATGTTGATCTAAACCTAATCTCTCCCATATTGTTTTCCAAATTTCCCAGCAGTGTTTGTCAAATAGTGGATTCATGTCCCAAAAGTTGGGCTCTTTAGGTTTATCATACACTGTCTTGCTGATGTCATTTACCCCAAGTCTATTCCACTGATCCTCCCTTCTGTCTTAGCCAGTACCATATTGTTTTGATGACTGCTGCTTTATAGTATAGTTTAATATCTGGTACTGCTAGGCCCCCTTCCTTCACATTTTTTTCATTATTTCCCTTGATATTCTTGATCTTTTGTTATTCCAAATGAAATTTGTTATAGTTTTTCCTAATTCAGTAAGGAAGTTTTTTGGTAGTTTGATAGGTATGGTGCTAAATAGGCAAATTAATTTGGGTAGAATGGTCATTTTTGTTATGTTAGCTTGTCCTACCCATGAGCAATCAATGGCTTTCCAATTGTTTAGATCCAGTTTTATTTGTTTGGAAAGTTTTTTGTAGTTGTTTTCATATAATTGCTGTGTTTGTTTTGGTAGATAGATTCCCAAGTATTTTATATTTAAAAACTTGCTTTCTTAAAGAACCAATGTAGTGATGGTTGCATGATGAGGAGTAGGAAGGAAGCATGAAGATCACAAGACTAATAGTTTTGGGTTCAAACCATGACCCTTGATCCTAGTTCCAGAGATATGGTTAGCTAGGACTGAATGGAGCAAAGCTGATCCAGCACTCGCTCTTTTATTCATACTTCCAAAAGGAGAAGCTCAGTCTTCCTAAAACCACACCTCTTTTTTTTCCACTGGGTCAGCTCAGGGGTACAACTTCAGCTTTGGTCATTGATTCTCTGCTACCTCATCCTAACTGGAATTTTGCCTGAAGACTCTAATGTTGAGCAGTCACCTCTAGGTACAATAGTTGAGCTCACTTTCTAACCTATTGGTCCTTATAGGTCACTTTCTCTACTGGATTAGAAATTTATATGGAAGAATATAGATTTAGACCAATAAACCTTATGCCAAAATAATCTCCAAATTGATATGTGACCTAGATATAAAAGATCATTACATAAATAAATTAGAGAAACGTGGGGAAATTACCTACAGGCTCAATGGATAGAAGGAAAGTTGCTGACCAAACAAGCAATAGAGAAGATCTGAGAAAAATAAATGAAGAACTTTAATTATAAAACAATTAAAAAATCTTGGACAAATAAATCCAATAAAACTATGATTAAAGGAGAAATAATTACCTGGAAAAATATTTATACATTCATCTGATCATCTAATTTACACAAGGAATTGATTCAAATTTATAAGAATAAGATCCATTTCTCAATTAATAAGCGGTCCAAAGTTATAAACAAACAGTTCTCAATGCAAGAAAATCCAGGCTATCTATAGCCTTGGGGAAAAAAAAAATATTCCAAATCACTATTAACAAGAGAGATATAAATTGAAGTAATTCCAAGATTCCATTTCACTTCCATCAGATTGGAAAAGATGACCAAAAAAAATTTGAGGGACTCTGGATAAACAAGCGTATTAATGCACTTGATACACTATCGGTGGTCCTATATGCTTACTTCCAGGGGGTCTATGAATTATAAATATATTTGATACTGCCAGAATCTCAAACATATTGCATTAAATCTTGAGGAAGAACCTGAAGGCTTTCATGGCAATAGTAGTGTTTTCATCACTGTTTCTAATTGAAGTTAAAGGTTTCAAAAGAGAAAAGCAAATCTGGGAAACAAATAGTATATTAAAAATATAAAATATAAGAAAACACTTATTCCTGAATAATAGCTTAAAATATAGGAACAAAAGGCTCCAGGACAGAAATAGAGTATATCTAACAAGGTCTGGGAAGAATATGTTTATCTGTATTGCAAATCTAATCAAAATATCTTTCAAGTGCAAATTGAAAGTGAAAGGGAAGGGATAGAAAGGAAGAGAGAGAAGGTGTGTCCATCAAGCTAAATACAATACAATAGCTGAGATGTAGGAAGAATAAGAATATTAGATATTCCAAAATCCCCAAGAGACAAAATCCAAGAAATGGGCCAGCATGACATCAGATGTCTTTCCGTAAATGAAAAAAATATCACTTCTTAAAACCTTCAAGAAGGAAATTCCAAAATGTCAATGAAAACCAATTATTAGAAGAAAGGTGGATAGTTAACATATTGATCTTATCTTAAGTTTGATAGGCTAAGTCCCATGGGTTGGAGAAGTGGCTTCTTTGTCTTTCTCCAATAATTAGCAGAGGAGTTCTAATCCAACCAAAGACAATTTCTAATTTTATGACTTTGGGCAAGTCACTTAACCTCTGATTGCCTGACAAAAAGATCCATTCTCTATAGGAGAAGGAAATGGAACAGCATTCCAGTGTTGTTGCCCAGAAAACACCATGGATAGCTATGGATCATGGAATCATGAAGAGTTAGACATAATTGAATGACTGAACAATATTTAGCAAACAGTGTTCTCTCTTTGAATAGGTATGTGTTAAATATTGTTGTTGCACTACTGAAAAGAAAAAGGAAAAACTCATCATACAATTCATGTATATTTTGGGGAGATTTGTTGAAGGATATAGTAAAACCAACAGAATCCCAAATGGACAGCAAGTACTAGGAATCTAAATGCTTCCAAGAGCTCTTAACCAACTGAGTTCTTAATTTGTCTGTCATTGATGCAGACACAAGCCTTCTGTAACAAGCTGAATGTCTATTTGAGATGTATCTCCACCAATAATGCAATTTGAGGTTGTTCTTGCTTCTATATAGAAAAAAAGGACCAACTGTTGCATCGTGTATGAATAAAAGTTTCATTTGTACTTCTGTCCTTGAGGGTTTGGGAACTATGACTAGGATGTATGTGGCTGAGCTGATGGACAGTTGTTCTCAATTCTTGTGATTAGTCTTTTGGATTACTTAGTCCTGGCACAGTCAATAGCCTCAGAAATAAGTAATTAATATACTATCTATATGGGAGGCCTATTTTATGCAGGTTCTCATAATTAACCTAAGGATAATACACATTCAACAACTTCAGCTATTATCTCATTGTGGTTAGTCTTCCTAGTTCACTAAGCGCCACTAGTAATTCTAAGAATAAGCTATATTTAGTGGGAGAAAGAAAAAAACTCCTAAAAGGTATAGCACCAATGTTTAGGGCAAATGAGTAAATGGGATGGTAAAAACTAAAACTTTTGCACATCTGCTCACCTTTTATTTTGCTCTTGTTTTCTCTGACCAGGACAGTAATCTTCAGACCAGAAAGGACAAAACAAAAGTATCTAGTAGTGAATTGAAAGGCCACATAAAGAGCAATATAGGAACACTTCTAAATAATTCCAGATGAACAAAACCTTTGGATGCTGAAAGTATTGGTAATAAAATTATAGAGACATTGTCAGTGAAGAACCAGAAATGAACAACAGGATTAAAGTCAGGCAGATATTAACTCAATTTCTAAAACAGCAGAGTCTAAAAATTATAGGCTACTGAATTTGACTGCATTTCCTAGAAAATTTGTCGAATATATTATTAAAGGGTAATTAGTAAACAACTAGAATAGGAAGCAATGATCACCTCTAAAACAATAATGCTACACTAAATCCATGTCTCCTTTTGGTGAGGGAATAAATATTTATATATCTATAAAAATTTATAAATATCATATATAAATGTATG
>NW_025368063.1:0-12124 GCF_016433145.1 Gracilinanus agilis | reverse complement strand
GGCTGACTCACGGGTCTCTCGCGGTTGTATCCGGCTGGATCCGGATATCTGGCGCCCAACGCGTGGCTCGACGAACGCAGCTTACCGGACGACTGAGAGGCATCCCGCGGCAGCGGACTTAAGCAGGGTAGAGGCTGAACAGACAGCCTTGAGGCAGGGTAAGTCGTCCCATCCCCCATAGGCAATCAGGCTGGAATTTGGAGTGAATACCCCAGAATGAGTGTGTGTGTGACTGGTATGACAAGGGTTTCGGTACTCTGATCGTTCCCTTGATCTGTTTATCCGTTTCCATACCTCCGCGAGGAGATTGGCGAGAACGTGGGGAAGTGATTGTTACGACAGCGTGAATGAAAAATGGGGAAAACACTCTCAAAGGAAGCCCTATTTGTTAAGGAATTTAAAAATAGCCTCAGGGAGAGAAGCATTAGGGTAAAAAAGAAAAATTTGTTTAAGACCACCGGATCCTTTAGAGAGGACTTCGGGGGAAAAGGGGATGGAGCCCTGAGCAAGCTCCCACCCCTACTCAAAAATTAAGCATTAGGGCACTGGGCCCTTCTTAGAAGGACACCAGGAAAAGCGTATTTTTCTCTAGGACTAAACGGCAAATTTAAAAGTGACCAGAAATTTTCCTCTCTGCCCCCCTTTTTAGAAGCGGCTGGCTACTTTGCTTCAGCTAGAAAAACCAGTTTTGTCATAGTTTTTTTCTTTTTCCCTTGGAAGGAGCCCAATTGGTAATGGCCACAGACAATGTAAAAAGTTTTAACAATTTTCACTTAGCTATATCAATCTTTCCAGCAATGTGGCATACCTGGAATTATTCAGGCAGGTAGCAGAAACCCACTTCACAGAAAAGTGAAGAAGCAAAAGTGTATTTATTTTAGGATACTTATTGAAGCATGAAGAAAGGTAATTAAGAAACAAAATTCATCATATGTCAGCCAGCTCCTTCTTAAGAATTAACCCTTTTCTGACTCATTCTTTTTCACAGAATTCTTTAGTCATGGAGATATGAATTGTAACAATTGATCTTTTGCCAGGATGAAAAGAAAAATCTAGCTTATATAATTTATGTTTTATATTTGTCAGAGTGTGTGTGATATGCCCGGGAAATGTGTCCATGATCTGTCTGTGTGTTACATGTTGTTTGTCTGTGATCACAATGGGAGGGTTACAGGTTGGGAAAAATAAATCTCTCTCTCTTCTTCATTCATTCCGGAGGAATGGGGAAGACAGACGGAGGTGTTAGAGAAATTCAGAAAATAACATTGTAATTTCTGAATGTCTTTAACTCTAAGATAATTTAATTGGTTAAAAGAAATCTTATTCTCTGCTCTTATTAAGGCAAGAGTTAAACAAACTAATCTGTCAAACATTTCCCCTTCCATTTCTCACTGGCCATGAGAAAGGGAACATGGAAATCAAAAGACAGAAAAAGGGACAAATTTGATCCCATCACCAAATTCTATCAACAGGTTAAGTACTGAGACATATATCTAATGAAAATTACAAAAGATTCTAAAATGCAATCTAAGAAAAACTTATTGAGAGAGAAAGCAATGATTCTTAGTTGTGTACAGAAGTATAGAAGTGCAACTTAACTTTCCTAGCTAGCAAAAAAAAATAAATAAATAAAAACCATCAGTCTTGCTCAGTGCTTAACCCAGAGTGAAAAAGCTTCTTTAAACAACCATGAGTTCAACCTAACATTAATCAAACTGATGTTAGTGAAAAATTTAACTTAAAGATTATTAGAACAATGCAATTGGCTTACATTTCAAAATTAGATCCCTTTAGACAGAGACTGGTCCATGAGAAAATTATTTGTTGAGAGCGAATCATTCACGCCGCCCCAGTTCAGCAGGAAGTAGCTATGAGAAGCTAAAAATCGTCGCCCATTCTCCCCCAAACTCATGGACCTTTCTCTACCCATTAGAGTATATATTTGCTAAGGAACTGAATAGGTACTGATGGTATTGTGTAAATTCATTGACTACTAGTTAAAAATGGAATTTCTGTTAAATTTAAGAATGCACAAAACTTATATTGAAAAGCTATCTATTAGGATTTGCACTGTAGGAATGATCAGACTTACCAGAAATGCTTATCAAACTGAATTTAGGAAAAACATATGAATATGTAAAATTGTTACTCTAAGATCTGTACCATCATATTAAGTAATAGGTAAAAATATAATTAACATTAGGGTTTCAAATTTTGGTAATTCAAAAATAATATTTTTGCATTAGGAATCTAGTATATTATGAATATAAAAAATTTGGACAGCATTGTAATTTATTAGGATATAAAATTATTTTAAAAGCATGTGCAATGTATTAGAAGAAATTCATGATCTAAGGAATAACATGCAATTTGTTTAAAGAAAAAAATATTATTATGGGTAAGAATAAACATGTAGAATAGCTTCATGTGAACAGGCTCAGAGAGGTACAGTGACCAATCAAGTGTGACTTGCCAGCTTAGCTCTGTAAAGTGAAAAAATGAACAAGAAGCTAATAGCAACTTTATAACATCAATAATGATTGTGCAAAAATTCAGGTTTCCCTAATTCACCACAATTGGAGCATAAATTTAAAATAAAAAGGGAAACTGCAGATATTATAGAGAATAAAAGACAGTTAATACAAAGGAAATATGGTTTGGAAATTTATAAAGCAAATAACATATATTGTGACAACTTAAAATTAAGCCTTAAGATAAAAGGGAGATTTTACTCCACAATTAGAAGTATTTTTCATGTAAGAATTGATTTAAGGGTTGAGGATTGCTAATGATTTTTGATATGGTACAATGTAATTTATTCATTGTGGTAACAAAAAAAAAAAGTTGTAATGTTAGAGAACTTATTCCAGAATTTAACTTGGGATATTTCAAATGAGATGTTCTTTTAATGTATGTGCTATCAGAACTAGCAGCAAGTAATCATGATACAAAAGACATTTTTAAAGTGGTTAATCTATGCATGGGTTTTAATAATACAGGTTCTAAGAATTTGGTAATTTTCAAAAGATGGAGTTTCTAATGGATAAATAAATAATAGGTGTGAATTCTAGTGCAAAATAGACACAAAAAATGATGAATCAGAATAATCTTGATGGTATTTGATCAGCTATGTAGCAATGTTTTGAAGTAAAAGGAAACTAAACTGGAGATTCTATTATATTCTGTTTTAAAGAGAGGTTTGAAAGGAATAAGAGTAAATGCTCTGAAATTCATTTTGTTTATATACTGAAAGATTGCTAAAGGATTTAAAGTTATTTGTAAGTTATGGAGTTCAAACTAATATCTGTTTCAGGAGATAATACAGCCCTGTTTTATATTTACTATGAAGCTACTCAATCCAGCACTCCTGTTCCTTAATTCAGGTTTTGTGACTAAAGTGTGAGATGTTAATTATTACCAAAATATGTAAGAATAACTGAGTGATCAGTCTTGTAGGGATATGAGGAAATGTTTTCCCTGTTTGTTTTTTGTGACAAGTCCCATAATCAGCACATAAGGCAAATTATACAATTAAAGTTTCCATTTCCCCAAACAACCTATTAGGTAGATAATTGGAAATTATCAAATTGTTAGGGAACATGCCTTGAGAAGTAGATGAAGTTAGTGATAGATGACTTGTAGCTTGCAGCTTTAGTTTACCACAATTGAAGTATTAGATCTTGAGCTTGGAAATATAACCCGAAACTTTCTGGATTTCCTCCAGAATCTGGGAGATAAAGAAATTTATTTGTAAAATAATAATTCAAGTATTTATAGATGTCCTATTAATGTGAGCTTTGCAAAAGGATATTTTGTAACAGAAACATCACTTGTCAACTCTGCAAACAACTTAGGAATCAAACTTCCTAGAAGGATCAATTCTTATCCAAAAATGATTTCTGGAGATGAAGTATGTTGGCAAAGATACCCAAATGTTAAGGTTTAATATCAGTTTCTCTTGTACTAAATTTTCTTGTGTTACTCTTTTGCCTGAACCCCATCTAGGGATTAACCCCCGTGGCCTTCTCCCCGGCCACCTATGGCAAATGGACGTCACCCACATCGCTTCTTTCGCTAAACTTTAGTATATCCATGTTTCCATCGACACGTTTAGCGGTTTTCTTTTTGCATCTGCACAATCTGGCGAAGCCACCAGGCATGTTATCAAGCATATGTTCCTTGCCATGTCCATGATGGGAAAGCCCCTCTCCCTCAAAACAGATAATGGCCCCGGCTATACCAGCCAGGCCTTCAAACAATTCTGTTCTCAGTTAGGCATAAAACATGTTACGGGCATCCCTTATAACCCACAAGGACAAGGCATTGTTGAACGAGCAAATCAAACCCTTAAGAACACCCTTTTTAAACTCAAGTCCCAAGAGATCCTTTACCCATTGTGTGGCAATCAGACCCTGCTTCTTGCACATGCCCTTTTTGTTCTTAACTTCCTCACACTGGATGCAGAGGGGCGTTCCGCTGTCTCGACCTCCTTTTTTTGAAAGAGGGCGGACTATGCGCAGCCCTGAAAGAAGAATGTTGTTTTTACGCCTACCATACCTGCATTGTAAGGGAATCTATGGCAAAATTACGAGAACGCCTTGCCCTAAGAAAAAGGGAGGCCGAGGCTCGGGAAGGATGGTTTAACAATCTCCTAAAAGGTTCCCCTTGGCTTTCCACCCTGATCCCCACCGTTTTAGCCCCCCTTTTTATCTTCCTTTTAGTCCTTACCTTTGGCCCTTGGGCTTTCCAACGCCTGACCGGATTTATCAAAACAAGAATTGACTCGGCCCTCACTAAGTACCCTATGGTCCAATACCATCACATAGAAATAACAGACACTGAACGGCCACACACCTCGCCTGACAGTGACCGTCTCCATTTCACCGGCAGGGCGGTAACCCAATGACGGGATTAGCACAGGTCCTTGACCCTTGATGGCCAAGTAACTCCCCCTGTGTAGCCTAAGACAGGGGCCGTCGCTGCGGTCCTGGCAAAATCGCCTCTTTAAAAGAAAAGAAAGGGGGAATTGTCAGAGACCAAGGATCGAAACCTAAAAACCATAGAGACCATAGAAACAAAACTTAGTGAAGGGTTTCCCAAGAAACGAAACTTATGTTAGGAATAGAAACTTATCCAGCTTCATCCGGGATAGGCGTGGCGAGACTAATGGCCTGAAACCATTGGAAAATTCCTTACCCCAGCCCTAGAAGCATATAAACCCACTCCCTGCACACAATAAACGAGCCTTGTCACAATTAAGACTGATTTGTCTTTATTGCGCCTCGGTTCCCTTCTCTCCCCCTATGGTTCTTCCAGGTGGCTGACTCACGGGTCTCTCGCGGTTGTATCCGGCTGGATCCGGATAGAATATTATGTATTGGTTCTATTGTAGGAGAGAGGTAAGGGCTAGACAATAGGGGCTAAGTGACTTGCCCAGGGTCACACAGCTAGGAAGTACCAGAGGCCATATTTGAGCCCAGGACCTCCAACTTACAGGTCTGGCTTTCAATCCACTGGGCCACCTAGCTGCCCCAACAAATTTAAATTCTATAAAACATATGGTCTCTTATGGAGGAGAGTTGGGAGGTAGAGCCTAGAAGAAGCATTTGACTGACCAGTCCTTGAAAAAAGGTTACAATAAGATGACCCAAGATGGATCATTGCACACGAGAAGACATACAATGATGACTGCATCATCATGGCCAGCCAAGTGGAAAGGTGGGCAGGTAAGGCAATCAACCATCTCTGTTCTGGTCCAGTTAGGAGGATCAAGCACTTCAGAAGACTAATGCCATAGAACTGGGCCCTGCCCCACATGAAATCAGAAAATAGGTAAAGTTGTTTTTGTTGTTTTGATGATTTTCTTAGACTTTTTTATCTCTACTGCTTCACTCCCATGTCCTCTCCCACCATCTTCCCAGTGACCCACAGAAGAAATCAGTTTCATTTAAGTGAAAGAACACAGGAAAAGGAACCAGAAAACTTGATCTTGAATTTGGATTACTTAGAAACACCTTGAAAAAAATCAGATTATCTCTCTCAGATTCAGTATCTTCTTTTCTAAAATGAAGGGGTTGGAGTAGATGGCTTTGAAAAGTCTCTTTGAAAGATTTTTTTTTTTTAACTGGATTACATGGTGTAGTAGGAAGATCACTATATTTGGGGTCCAAGAAAATCTGGGTTTGATTCCTGTTTTTGCTGCTACTTAATGTTTCTGTAGCCTTGAGGACACTATTTAATCTCTATATCTCTATTTTATCTACAAAACTAAGGGTTTGGACTAGATAGAACTTGGAGTCAGGAGGACCTGTGTTCAAAATCTGACTCTGACCTTACTAGCTCTATGATCCTCAACAAGTTACTCATCTTCCCTGAAACTCAGTTTCTGTTTAGTGAGGGGGTTGGATTAGTTGCCTTCTAAGGTTCTAAATCTGTGATTAATTGGATTCTAAAATCCCTTTTCGCTCTTAATCCTATAAACACAGGCCTGCATTCCCAAGGTAGTGTCTCATTCTCTAAAATAACCCCTTCCTAGAGGCAGTTTAATGCAATGGAAAGAGAATTAGATTTGTAGTCAGAAGACCCTGTTTCAGCCCTGGATTTATTATTTACAAGATGAGTATAACCTTGGGCAAGTCCATTTATCTCTTTGAACCTCAGTTTCCTTATCTTATAAGCAGTTAGATACTGGGCATAGAGTATTGGACTTGGGGTCAAGAAGACCTGACTTGAATCCTACCTTTCTAGTTACTTGACCCTGAACAAATCACTTGATGTTTCCTTGCCTGTTTTTTCATCTCTAAAATGAGAATAATAAAAGCACCCACCTCCTAGGGTTGATTTGAGAATCAACCAAAATATATTTAAAGTGCTTTGCAAATCATAAAGTGATATATAAATGCAAGTTATTAATGATAATATTAATAAATGTTCATAAGATAATATTAGAAGCTAATATTATATACCACTTACTAGGTGACAGGCATTGTGCTAAGCTCTTTAAAAAAATCCTTACTTTCTGTCTTTGAATTAAAACTATGTATTGATTCCAAGGCAGAAGAGCAGTAAGGGCTAAACAAATGGGACTTGCCAGACAACTAGGAAGTATCTGAGGGCAAATTTGAACCCAAGACCTCCCATCTCCAGGCCTGGCTCTCAATCCTCTGAACTAACTAGCTGCCCCCTAAATACTTTATAATCATTATCCCTCACAGGGAATACTATTGTGCTCTAAGGAATGATGAACAGGATGATTTCAGAAAGAACTGGAAAGACCTACGTGAACTGATGCAGAGTGAACTAAGCAGAACCAGGAAAGCAGTGTACACAGTAACTAAAATATTGTGGGATGATCAGGTGTGATAGACTTGGCTATTAACAGCAATGCAATGATCTGAGACAATTCTGAGGGACTTAAAAAAATGCTATCCACCTCCAGAGAAAGAACTGTTGGAATAGAAATGCAGATGAAAACATATGACTTATCACTTGTTTATTTGAGTATATGATTTGGGATTTGGGTTTTATAAGATTATTCTCTTATAAAAATTAATAATATGGAAATATGTTTTGAGTGATAATATACATATACCCCAGTAGAATTGCTTGTCAGCTCTTAGAGGAGAGAGGAAAGAGGGGAGGGAGACAACATGAATCATGTAACTTTGGAAAAAATATGTATAAATTTGTTATTGGAATAGAGTAATGTTAAAATTTTAAAAAAATTATTATGCCTCACAACCATTCTGGGTGGTAGTTGCTATTGTTTTCCCCATTTTACAGATGAGGAACTTGAGGCAAACAGAGACTAAGTGACTTTCCCAGGGTCACACAGCTAATAAGTGTTTGAGGCTAAATTTGAATCTATTTGAATTCAGGTTTTCCTGATTCCAGGACCCTGCACTGGTGTCTGTAAACAGAGGATGGCTGTTCTAGATGGAGGTGAGGGAGGGGGTCTTAAAATTTTCATATCATGGAAATCCTTTGGCAGTCTGGTAAAGTCTAGGACCATTTTTCAGAATTTTTTAAACACAGAAAGTATAAGTGAAGTGAGCAGAACCAGGAAAACACAATACTCAGTAGCAGCAATACTGTATGATGATCAACTGTAGATGACTTAGCTATTCCCAATAAGACAAAGATCCAAGACAATTCCTAAGAATTTATGATGAAAAAGATTATCCAACCCCATACAAAGAACTAATGATCTCTAAATGCAGACTGAAGCATCATTTTTTCACTTTTTTTTTGGGGGGGGGCGGGCAACATGACTAATATGGAAATAAAAATGCATAAAGTAAGGTACATAGGATGACAAAGGAAACCAATTATACGGAAATATGGTTAGTAAATATATAAAGTAATATATATAAAGTTCATGGCCATTAATTAGCTTAGGATCCTTGTGCTGAAGGATCCCTCCAGTTCCATCTAGCTTTAAACCCTGATATCCCATGATTTCTGCCCCATAACCCAAATTCCCATTCCCTGAGTTCCATGAAGTCAAGTAGCAAGCCTTCACTTGGCTTCAACAATCACCCAGTCTAGAATAATTCTCTGTACACAGTAGGTGAATTCTGAATGGCAGAATTTCAAGCATTGTGCCAGGCTAGAGAAGACAATCCTTTTAGATTTGTGAGCAAGACTGGATGGGGAAGGTTCAAATTACATATGCTGCAGAAGATGCTGTGTTAGCCACTGGAACCTCCAGAAGCCTTTGGTGAAAGGTAGGTGTTTATTACTTATATTTCCATAAAGAAAAAGAGTTTTTTTTTTTAAACTTTGTCTTCTGTAATAGAATCAATACTGTGATTTGGTTCCAAGGCAGAAAAAGAGTGGTAATGGGTAGGCAATGTGGGTTAAGTGACTTTCCCAGGGTCGCACAGCTAGGAAGTATCTGAGGTCACACTTGAACTCAGGACCACCTACCCCCTATCCCCTCTCTAGGCTTGGCTCTCAATCCACTGAGTCACATGGCTGCCCTTAGGTGTTGTTTCTTGAATCACACCAATGACACCTACCACTATTTCCCCAAAGTTCCATTCTCCTTTTTGCTCCTACAGCATTTTTATTAACCATAATTAGCATCCAATTGAAAGATGCTTATCTTCAAAGGGAAGTATAAATAATAATTAATCTTTATAGCATCCTTGTATATAACTATATGCTTTAGAATAGGTTACAATTATTGTTATTTTAATTTTGTCTTTGAGTCTTTTGAGAAGTACCACATATACCTACATTTTTTAGTCTACTCTTTGTAAGCTCACAGCACAGCAGAATTATCACTTGTCTAGGAATCCAGCGTCTCAATATTATGACATTAGTTAACCGTACACTTAGGGAGGAAAAAAATTAAGTGTAAGTCCTGAGGGTTGTAGGAAGTCCAAAGGGGGAAGCCAACTAATTGATAACATAATCTTGAAATACAACAATGGAAATATGATGAGTATCGGTCTGTGAATCAGGAGATCTGGGTTCTTATAGGCACTTAAAATTTTTAAAAATTATCATTTTAATTTTTTCCAGATTTCACACTGATACAATTTGTAATATTTCTTTTCTGACATTTTGCAATCCATGTCCTCTCTGTCCCTCTCCCCCATTTGCCCTCACTAAGAAAACAAGTAATATGATATAGGTTGTACACATATTATCATATAATACATATTTCCATGTTTGTCATGTTATGAAACAAGACACTTATTGCTTATACCAGAGAAAAATTCATGGAGGAAATCAAGTGAAGAATGTCATGTGTCAGTCTGCATCCATCCAGACTCTGGGTTCTTCATTCAGTTCTCTCTATTTTGTGATTAAGACATTATGGCAAAGTGGAAAGGACAGTGAATTGGGAATAAGAAACTTTGGGATTAAATCCTAACTGTAACTGTCTCTACCTGTGGAACCTTAGGCTAAATACTTAACCTCTTTGGGCCTCAGTTTCCCTATCTGTAGAAAGAGAAGTTTTTACTATATGTTCTCAAAGGTCTCTTCCAATTCTCAATCTAGTATCCTATAATTGTGAACAAGCCATTTAGTCTTTCCTTATCTTTGAACTCATCAAATGTTAGAATAAGAAGGGATTTAGATAAAATAATTAGTTCAAGGGTAATATGAGTGTTCAATGAAGACTAGTACCTCTGATATTGTAACAAATAATATTGATATAGATGGATATATTCAATATATTTAATAGTTTATTTAAAGCCATATTGGTAATTAAGAAGGCCACGTACCTGCTAAGATCTAATTCAAATACCCCGCCATTACCTCTGTCCACCTGGCTTGTTCCTCAGGAAAGAGAGCGTCTCAATCAAGTTCTGAGGCTTTATGCCTTTGTCTATGTAATCACATTTCCTGCCCACCTGTATTACACAAAAGGAATCATGGGAAATGTAGTTTTCATGTCCTCTAAACATCCACAGGAAGTTTATATCAGGGACCTCAAATTCAGTTCAAAGGTCCCCAAATTTCCAGTTTTAGAATATGAAGGCTTCTCTAGACCTTTTCAGGGCTTCTAATCTGGCTTTGGTGTCCAACTCTCACTGGTTGTTCCAAGAAGCTGTAGCATGCTCATTGGCCATATCCTAGAAAATCATCTCAGCAGATGGGCTAAACCAGGTTGAGGGTAATCAACGGGCCACAAAATTGTTGGTGACTTAGGAAGCTGTCTATCCCAAGCATGTGAATACTGCTCCCTAGGGAATGGTTAGATTAGAACAATTTCTTCCAAAGTCCATGGAGGCAGTTGAAGCAGGTGCTGTAGAACCCTCAGAGTTTGGTTAAATATAAAAAATGCCAAGGTCATCCACTGCATCCCAAGCCATCACTAGTGTCATATTCAAACTCTGGGAGTTGTGAGTCTCACCTTGATTGACAGGTGAAGACAGTTGGAGACATCAGAATGTTCCCAGATGCCATGAGGACAAGAGGAAAGGCAGTTGGCCAAAGGATATAAATACCCTGACAGCCATCTGACAAGGGCCCTTTGGTTTTGGACCCCTTGGCCTGGAACGCTTGGCCTTGGACATTGATCTGATCTTGGAGCATTGACCTGTGGATCTCTGACTGTAGGTCCTCTGATTCTCTCTGAATTCCCCCTAGATATTTAGACATCTGAACCATCATTAGATATTTAGGTATCCGGGCCCAGGTGGGAACCGGGAAGAGGGAAGGAGAAGAAGCAGAGGGAGGTAAGGCAGGTATTTCCTGATGGCTGTAGGACTGACATAACAACTGGCAATAAGAAGCTGAGAGGGATCATCAATATCTGTATCAACCAAGCAGATTGCTTTCTCTGATTTGGCCATGGCCAAGCTGAGCCAGAGGAGGTGAAGAACAAGAGCTCCAGCATTACTGAAAACAGCCTACAGTCCTGAGGGATTAATGATCATAGCCATTAGTGACAGGGTCTCCTGTCCCCAATCTGTTCCTGATTATTCCTTTCCCTTATTAATATCTATAGATAAAGTTTATAAAGTACCTTCCTGAAGTGGTTATTACATTACAACCCTTAGGGAGGGAGCAATGCAGTCAGATGGATGTTATTCAAGGCTAATAGAGCCCAATATTAATAATAAATCTAACCCAGGTGGGACCTGAAAGGGTTACCCATCCACTGACCTTTAGGGATCCTGCCTGGGTGCTGTTACTGAGAAGGGCAGTTATTATAACATCCAGCTGAGTGACAGGACTCAGGTGTCCCTGCATCAGCTATCAAGGGAATCCAAAGCACGGCTTCCCTGATTAATATACCCTATAATAACTAGAATAGTAGCTAAAGATACCTTCTTTATAACACTAGTCATCATAATCTTTGCCTTGCTACTGGATTTTGATGACTCTGGAAGAGAGAATGAGTCTGACAACTTTGTGAGATTTTGCCTCACTTAAATCCAATTTATGCATGTCAGTATATCACCCCATGATGCCACTGGTTCTCTTCAAAAATAAAAGACAGTGACTTCTGACACTTCCTGGCTGTTTGACCCTGGTCACTTAACTCCCATTGCCTAGCTCTTACTGCTCTTTTGCTTTGGAACCAATACACACTGATTCTAAGATGGAAGGTAAAGGGGGGGAAAGAAGAAGAAGAAAGAGGAGGAGGAGGAGGAGGAGGAGG